>NC_057814.1:489801868-489895381 GCF_018294505.1 Triticum aestivum | reverse complement strand
CCCCCTACCTCGTGGCTTCCCTGTTGGTTGCTTGACGTAGGGTCCAAGTCTCCTGGATCTTGTTCGTTCCAAAAATCACGTTCCCGAAGGTTTCATTCCGTTTGGACTCCGTTTGATATTCTTTTTCTGTGAAACTCTGAAGCAGGCAAAAAACAGCAATTCTGGGCTGGGCCTCCGGTTAATAGGTTAGTCCCAAAAATAATATAAAAGTGAATAATAAAGCCCAGCAATGTCCAAAACAGAAGATAATATAGCGGAGCAATCAAAAATTATAGATACGTTGGAGACGTATCACGGTGCACCTAGCCCCATGGTGGGTGCCAAATGTCGGGGTTTTGGTGCGACATATGCCAACGGGTGGCTTATCATGGTGGGGGATAGTAAGACGTCGCTGGTGCCAGGAAGCGGGATGAGGCGTAGACACGTACGCCGGCGAACTTTACCCAGGTCCGGGGCTCTCCTAGGAGATAACACCCCTAGTCCTGCTCTGCGGGGTCTCCGCATGATCACTATCTCAACAAGTAGCTACAAGTTGCTCCTTGAGCTGTTTGCTAGAGGAGGAAGAAGGGCAAGGCTAGGTCTCTCCCTCTCTACGTGTGTGTGTGTTTTTGCTAAGGATCTGAACCCTTTGCATGGGTGCCCTGGGGGGTTTATATAGGCCTACCCCCTAGGGGTACAATGGTAAACTGGCCGGGTGTAGGCCCAGGCCGTCAGTGTCTCTTGTCGCCGGCTTCTCCGCTGGCTACTGGGCCTGCCGACTGCTGGGCCCCGCCGGCTATCTTGTACTTGGCCGACAGGCCGTGCCCGCCGCTCGCGGGTCTTGCCGGCTGCTCATCACTGTAGCCGTTCCTCTAATGACGCTTGCTTTGTCTGGGGAGGCGTGGCAACAGTTCCGCCGCCTGGCGGGCGTTTACTATAGCCATTCCCCATCTCTTCTGGTTAATGGTGCACAAACTTCTAGGAAGGGGGAGGGCCGCCTGCCGGGTGCCAGCCTCTCCCCCAAGCCGACTGGTCAGGCTTGCCGCCTTCCAGCTCCTCACAGGCAGGTAGGTGATATGTCTCCAACGTATCTATAATTTTTTGTTCCATGCTATATTATATTCTGTTTTAGATGTTTATTGGGCTTTATTATACACTTTTATATTATTTTTGGGACTAACCTATTAACCGGAGGCCCAGCCCAAATTGCTGTTTTTTTGCCTATTTCAGTGTTTCGAAGGAAAAGGATATCAAACGGAGTCCAAACGGAATGAAACCTTCGGGAACGTGTTTTTTGGAACAAACGTGATCCAGAGGACTTGGAGTCTACGTAAAGTAATCATCGAGGAAGGCACGAGGCAGGGGGCACGTCTACCCCCTGGGCGTGCCCTCCACCCTCGTGGGCCCCACATTGCTCCACCGACGTACTTCTTCCTCCTATATATACCCATATACCCTGGAAACATCATATACAGAGCCAAAACCCTATTTCCACCGCCGCAACCTTCTGTACCCGTGAGATCCCATCTTGGGGCCTTTTCCGGCGCTCCGCCGGAGGGGGCATTGATCACGGAGAGCTTCTACGTCAACAGCATAGCCTCTCCGATGATGTGTGAGTAGTTTACCTCAGACCTTCGAGTCCATAGTTATTAGCTACATGGCTTCTTCTCTCTCTTTGGATCTCAATACAAAGTTCTCCTCGATCTTCTTAGAGATCTATTCGATGTAATCTTATTTTGCAGTGTGTTTGTCGAGATCCGATGAATTGTGGGTTTATGATCAAGTTTATCTATGAACAATATTTGAATCTCCTCTGAATTCTTTTATGTATGATTGGTTATCTTTGCATGTCTCTTTGAGTTATCAGTTTGGTTTGGCCTACTAGATTGATCTTTCTTGAAATAGAAGAAGTGCTTAGCTTTGGGTTCAATCTTGCGGTGCTCGATCCCAGTGACAGAAGGGGAAACGACACGTATTGTATTGTTGCCATCGAGGATAAAAAGATGGGGTTTATATCATATTGCATGAGTTTATCCCTCTACATCATGTCATCTTTCTTAAAGCATTACTCTGTTCTTATGAACTTAATACTCTAGATGCATGCTAGATAGTGGTCGATGTGTGGAGTAATAGTAGTAGATGCAGAATCGTTTCGGTCTACTTGTCGCGGACGTGATGCCTATATACATGATCATACCTAGATATTCTCATAACTATGCTCAATTCTATCAATTGCTCGATAGTAATTCGTTTACCCACCATAATACTTATGCTATCTTGAGAGAAGCCACTAGTGAAACCTATGGCCCCCGGGTCTATTTTCCATCATATTAATCTCCCGTGAACAAGCTATTTCTGGCGTCGTTTATCTTTGCATTATTTACTTTTACTCTTTATCATAAAAATACCAAAAATATTATCTTATCATATCTACCAGATCTCACTCTCGTAAGTGACCGTGAAGGGATTGGCAACCCCTTTATCGCGTTGGTTGCGAGGTTCTTATTTGTTTGTGTAGGTGCATGGGACTCGCGCGTGGTCTCCTACTGGATTGATACCTTGGTTCTCAAAACTGAGGGAAATACTTACACTACTTTACTGCATCACCCTTTCCTCTTCAAGGGAAAACCAACGCAGTGCTCAAGAAGTAGCAGTAGGGCCCGCCTCCTGCGGGCCGTACCGACAGCCCGTCATGGGAGCATGGTCCTTCTGACTTGGGTGATGTCACGGGCGGAGGGGCCACAGTGCCACGCCGCGTAGGAGATCTCCGGCTGGTATGGCACACTGTGGCCACGATTAGTCCTGGATTCGGGGGTGGCAGGCTTTGCTGTAGCCACGCCCCGTCCCATCGCATTCATGAGGGTGCAGACTTTGAGGGCGCCTAGGGCCGCCTGCTAGGAGCCGGCCTCTCTGGAGGCCGCCTGCTAGGAGGCGGCCCACTTCATGGCCGTCTTCTGGGGTCCTCCGCCTTTCGGCAGCGGGCCGCTTGGACCAGCTGGCCACAAGAAGGCACCGGTCAAGCTTTGAGGCTTGAGGGGCGCAGCCGGCCCTGATGTCTTGAAATGCCATGGGGGGCAGATGAGGCTACCCATGGCCAATAACTTCGACAAAGAAGAAGAAGGGGGGCTCTCTCTCCCTCTCTCCCGGTGGCGCCGGAACGCCGCCGGGGCCATCATCGCGACAATGATCTACACCAACAACTTCACCGCTGCCGTGTCGTGCAAGCGTGAGGGATCCCCGCTGTAGGGTTTGCAATATGTTCATGATTTACTTATGGTGGGTGGCGTGAGTGACAGAAGCACAGACCCGAGTAAGTAGGTTGTTTGCGTATGGGGGTAAAGAGGACTTGATGCCTTATAATGCTATGGTTGGGTTTTACATTAATGATCTTTAGTAGTTCAGGATGCTTGCTAGAGTTCCAATCATAAGTGCATATGATCCAAGAAGAGAAAGTATGTTAGCTTATGTCTCTCCCTCAAATAAAATTGCAATAGTGATTACCGGTCTAGTTATCGATTGCCTAGGGACAAATAACTTTCTTGTTGACAAAAACTCTCTACTAAAACTAACTTAGTTGTGTCTTTATCTAAACAGCCCCTAGATTTTATTTACGTGCTCTTTATTATCTTGCAAACTTATCCTATCACACCTACAAAGTACTTCTAGTTTCATACTTGTTCTAGGTAAAGCGAACGTCAAGCGTGCGTAGAGTTGTATCGGTGGTCGATAGAACTTGAGGGAGTATTTGTTCTACCTTTAGCTCCTCTTTGGGTTCGAGACTCTTACTTATCGAAAGAGGCTACAATATCAAGACCTTTTTCTGGCGCCGTTGCCGGGGAGCAATAGCGTGGGGTGAATATTCTCGTGTGTGCTTGTTTTCTTTATCACTAAGTAGATTTTATTTGCTGTTCTAAGTTGTTCTCTATCTTTAGTTATGTATATGGAACACGAAATACCAAAAAATAGGTTTACTTGCTACTCATGGAGATGGGGAACCTCCTAAAACCCTCCATGCTCATTATGTGAAAGATATTATGCACTACTTTAATAATCCTGAGAAAACCCCTTTCAATTATATAATGGGAGACACGTTGGATCAACGTGAATACTTTAGGGATTATCGCTTGACTCAAAAAGGGAAACTATTATGGGATCAAATTTATATGTTGCATTGGTATGCTCGGCAACTATGCTTGAGATATGATTATACTTGTTGCTCTAGGATGAAGGCTCCACACCTTCTCATTTCATGCAAATGTAATGATAATGAAACCTTAGCTTCTTATGCTAATGGTATATATGATTGCTATGATGTGGAACGAATAGAAGAATTTATTGCTTTTAAGGGTGCATGTGAAATTGAATCTTTGTTTAAAGAGTTTGAAGATTTTGATGATTCAGTTTATAGACCTGAAAATTTAGCTATCCTTAAATATTGCTATGAGAATTATAAATACAATTATGATATTGATGAATTTATTGAGAAAGTCTCTGCTGTCCGAGAAGAGACTAATATTTTGCAGGAGTCTATGGAAGAAGAAATTGATGAAACTGTGAGCTCATTGGATGAAAAAGATGATGAGGAGAGCGAAGAACAAAAGGAGGAAGATCGGATTAGCTACCCATGCCCACCTTCTAATGAGAGCAACTCTCCATCTCATACATTATTTAATGTCCCTTCGTTCTTACTGAAGGATGAATGCCATGATAATTGCTATGATCCCTTTGATTCATTTAAAACATCCCTTTTTGACGAACTTGATGCTTGCTATTCTTGTGGCCAAGATGCCAATATGAATTATGCTTATGGAGATGAACTTGCCATTGTTCCTTATGTTAAGCATGAAATTGTTGCTATTGCACCCACACATGATAGTCCTATTATCTTTTTGAATTCTCCAAACTACACTATATCGGAGAAGTTTGCACTTATTAAGGATTATATTGATGGGTGGCCTTTTACCGTTGCACATGATAATTTTGATGAATATAATATGCATGTGCTTGCTGCTCCTACTTGCAATTATTATGAGAGAGGAACTACATCTCCGCCTCTCTATGTTTCCAACACGATAAAATTGCAAGAAACTTCTTACGCTATGTATTAGCCTTTACTTGATGTGCATGAATTGTTCTTATATGACATGCCGATGCATAGGAAGACACTTCGTCATTGCTTGATATATGTTGCTTTGTGCTCACTACTAAATGCCAAATCATTGTTGATTCAAATTGGCTTTGATATACCTTGGGATCCGGGTGGATTCATTACTTGAGCACTTTATGCCTAGCTTAATGGCTTTAAAGAAAGCGCTGCCAGGGAGACAACCCGGAAGTTTTAGAGAGTCATTTATTTCTGCTGAGAGATTTTATATAGTTTAAAAACAAAAAAATATAGAGGGGAACCCAAAACTTTTCAAAAAGGAAAGTGAAAGTGAGAGAGACAAGCATTGTTGAAGTGGGGGAGCTCCTTGAACTTTGTTCATGCTCACGGAAACTTTGTGAATCTTAATTACAGAAAATTTTCAACAAAAATAATTATCACCTTGTACAATTCCATTGTATTATAAAAATAATGTGCCAAGATTTGCCTTTAGGATGTTTACATTGCTTGTTGGTTTGTGCGGTGCAAAACAGAAACTTTGGCTGTAGTGCGGATTTTACATTCTTTACTGGAACGTCAAATGGTTCTGAAACTTTTTGCACTGTCTTTCTGTACAAATTGTTTATTTTTCCTATTTGTTTCAGAATTTTTGGAGTACCAGAAGTTTGGTGAATGTTCGGATTACTACAGACTGTCTTGTTTAAGACAGATTCTGTTTTTGATACATTGTTTGCTTGTTTTGATGAAACTATCGATTTCTATCAGTGGATTAAGCCATGGAAAAGTTATATTACAGTAGCTACAATGCAAAAACAAAATATTAATTGGTTTGGAACAGTACTTAGAGTAGTGATTTGCTTTATTATACTAACGGATCTTACCGAACTTTCTGTTGAGTTCTGTGTGGATGAAGTGATCAAAGATCGAGGAGGCCTCGATATGAGGAGAAGGAGGATAGGCAGGAGCTCAAGCTTGGGGATGCCCAAGGCACCCCAAGTAAATATTCAAGGAGACTCAAGCGTCTAAGCTTGGGGATGCCCCGGAAGGCATCCTATCTTTCTTCAACAAGTATCGGTATGTTTTCGGTTTCATTTCGTTCATGTGATATGTGCAAATCTTGGAGCGTCTTTTGCATTTAGTTTTCACTTTTCTTTGATGCACCATGCTGGTATGAGATGGTCCATGGTTGATTTATAGAATGCTCATTGCACTTCACTTATATCTTTTGAGTATGGCTTTATAGAATGCTTCATGTGCATCACATATATCATTTGAAGTTTGGATTGCCTGTTTCCCTACACATAGAAAACTGCCATTTGTAGAATACTCTTTTGCTTCACTTATATTTGTTAGAGCGTGGGCATATCTTTTGTAGAAAGAATTAAACTCTCTTGCTTCACTTATATCTATTTAGAGAGATGACAGGTTTGTTCATTCACATGGTTAGTCATAAAATCCTACATAAAACTTGTAGATCACTGAATATGATATGTTTGATTCCTTGCAATAGTTTTGCGATATAAAGATGGTGATATTAGAGTCATGCTAGTGGGTAATTGTGGATTGTAGAAATACTTGTGTTGAAGTCTGTGATTCCCATAGCATGCACGTATGGTGAACCGTTATGTAACGAAGTCGGAGCATGATTTATTTATGGGTTAATTATCCTTTTGCCCTCAGTGGTGTCCATGTGCTCAGTTTTGCCCTCAGATGCAAATTGTCCTCAGTTTTGCCCCTAGTCCGTGCACACCGACTCGTTTCGTGAACTCTGTCGTCTCCGTCAGGTCAACCTTTTGACTCGGCCCTTACAGGTGGGACCAGGCGGCAGGGACGGTGATACGTCTCCATCGTATCTACTTTTCCAAACACTTTTGCCCTTGTTTTGGACTCTAACTTGCATGATTTGAATGGAACTAACCCGGACTGACGCTATTTTCAGCAGAATTGCCATGGTGTTATTTTTGTGCAGAAATAAAAGTTCTCGAAATGACCTGAAACTTGACGGAGAATATTTTTGGAATTAATAAAAAATACTGGCAAAAGAATCAAGGCCAGGGGGCCCACACCCTGTCCATGAGGGTGGGGGGCGCGCCTACCCCCCTGGGCGCGCCCCCCTGCCTTGTGGCCCCCCTGGTGCTCCACCAACCTCAGCTCCAACTCCATATATTCACGTTCGGGGAGAAAAAAAATCAGAGAGAAGGATTCATCACGTTTTATGATACAGAGCCGCCGCCAAGCCATAAACTCTCTCGGGAGGGCTGATCTGGAGTCCGTTCGGGGCTCCGGAGAGGGGAATTCGTCGCCGTCGTCATCATCAACCATCCTCCATCACCAATTTCATGATGCTCACCACCGTGCGTGAGTAATTCCATCGTAGGCTTGCTGGACGGTGATGAGTTGGATGAGATTTATCATGTAATTGAGTTAGTTTTGTTAGGGTTTGATCCCTAGTATCCATTATGTTCTGATATTGATGTTGCTATGCTTAATGCTTGTCACTAGGGCCCGAGTGCCATGATTTCAGATCTGAACCTATTATGTTTTCATGAATATATGTGAGTTCTTGAGCCTATCTTGCAAGTCTATAGTCACCTATTATGTGTTATGATCCGTTAACCCCGAAGTGACAATAATTGGGATACTTACCGGTGATGACCTTAGTTTGAGGAGTTCATGTATTCACTAAGTGTTAATGCTTTGGTCCGGTACTCTATTAAAAGGAGGCCTTAATATCCCTTAGTTTCCAATAGGACCCCGCTGCCACGGGAGGGTAGGACAAAATATGTCATGCAAGTTCTTTTCCATAAGCACGTATGACTATATTCGAAATACATGCCTACATTACATTGATGAATTGGAGATAGTTCTGTGTCACCCTATGTTATAACTGTTGCATGAATAATCGCATTTGACATAATTATCCATCACCGATCCAATGCCTACGATCTTTTCACATATTGATCTTTGCTTAGTTACTTTTCCGTTGCCACAGTTACGATTACTACAAAACTGCTACTGTTACCTTTGCCATCGTTACCGTTACTTCCATACTACTTTGCTACTAAATATTTTGCTGCAGATATAAGTTATCCAGGTGTGGTTGAATTGACAACTCAACTACTAATACTTGAGAATATTCTTTGGCTCCCCTTGTGTCGAATCAATAAATTTGGGTTGAATACTCTACCCTCGAAAACTGTTGCGATCCCCTATACTTATGGGTTATCAAGACTATTTTCTGGCGCCGTTGCCGGGGAACATAGCTCTATTCTTTGAGTCACTTGGGATTTATATTTGCTGGTCACTATGAGGAACTTGAAAGACGAGAAAACCAAAATTTATCCCTCAACTACGAGGGGGGGGGTAAGGAACTGCCATCTAGCTCTGCACTTGATTCGCCTTCTATTTTGAGTAAACTTGCGACACCTAAACCTGCTTCTTCTATTATGTCATGCCCAATATGCGACCCTATCCGAGAGGAACTCGAAGGTCCCACCAAGGATAGACCCGCATATTGAAACGCTTTTGCAAGGTGGATATCGTTACATCATACCATTACATAATAGTTAGGGATACATACATAAGGCACAAACGCCCCAAGAATACATCAACCTCATACATCAGAACAACATCCGACTACGGATGAAACACAAACAGAAACTCAAATGACATCCACCCTGCTAGCCCAGGCTGCCGACCAGGAACCTATCCCTCGAACAAGAAGAAGCGGAACAAGAACTCCAAAACTATAAACATCGCTCTCGCGTCATGAGCATCGCATAACCTGTACCTGCAAACGATGTTGTAGTAATCTGTGAGCCACGAGGACTCAGCAATCCCATTACCATGGGTATCAAGACTAGCAAAGCTTAATGGGTAAGGAAGGGGTAAAGTGGTGAGGTTGCAGCAGTGACTTAGCATCTATGGTGGCTAACTTATGAATACAAGAGTAAGATGAGAAACTACGCAAGCGGTCGCCAACTAGTAATGATCAAGAAGTGATCCTAAACTACTTACGTTGAAACATAACCCAACCGTGTTCTCCTCTCGAGCAACCTCGAAAAGAGACAATCACGGTTACACACGCGGTTGGTGTATTTTAATTAAGTTTACTTCAAGTCCTCTACAACCGGATATTAACAAATTCCCATCTGCCACATAACCGCGGGCACGGCTTTCGAAAGTTCAAAACCTGCAGGGGTGTCCCAACTTAGCCCATCACAAGCTCTCACGATCAATGAAGGATATTCCTTCTCCCGGGAAGACCCGATCAGACTCGAAATCCCGGTTACAAGACATTTCGACAATGGTAAAACAAGACCAGCAAGACCACCCGACTGTGCCGACAAATCCCGATAGGAGCTGCACATATCTCGTTCTCAGGGCACACCGGATAAGCTAAGCGTACAAGTACCAACGTAACCCAAGTTGCCAAGGGACGGTCCCGCACGGTGCTCTAGTTTGGACCAACGCTCAGAGGAGCACTGCCCCGGGGGGTAAAATAAGATGACCCTCGGGAGCGCGACTCCTAAGGGAAAAAAAGCTTAGGTGGCAAATGTTAAAACCAAGGTAGGGCCTTGTTGGAGTTTTATTCAAAGCGAACTGTCAAGGCGGTCCCATAACCCCAACCGCGTAAGGAACGCAAAATCAAGGAACATAACACCGGTATGAAGGAAACTAGGGTGGCAATAGTGGAACAAAACACCAGGCAAAAGGCCGAGCCTTCCACCCTTTACCAAGTATATAGATGCATTAATTAGAATAAGATATATTGTGATATCCCAACATAAACATGATATCCATGTCCCAACATGGAACAACTTGCAACTGCACCTGCAACTAGCAACGCTATAAGAGGGGCTGAGCAAAGCGGTAACATAGCCAAACAACGGTTTGCTAGGTAGGGTGAAAAGGTTAGAGGCTGACATGTCAATTTGGGAGGCTTGATAAACAGGTGATAGGTAGCGCAGCATAGCGAGAGAACGAAGCACTAGCATAACAATGATAGTAGTGAGATCCAGGGTAACGGTCATCTTGCCTGAAATCCCGCTAAGAAGAAGAACGAGTCCATGAAGAAGATGCAGCCACGAAGACGAACCAAGCGTAGACGAACAAATCCTCACGATCGCAATGAAACAGGAACTAACGAGAAGGAGCACAACCGGAAAGAAGCAAACAACATGGTAAACACACAACACATAATGAGACATGATGCTCAACCAAGTATGATGCATGACAAGGCTACATGAAGCTACTCATGGCAAGAGATGATGCATACAAGAGCAACACATCAAAGCAAGTTTAAATGAGGCCGGATACAACATATAACAATTCCGGCAAGTCCTTATATGCAAATTTTGAAAATGGTCCAAATCTGATTAGAACACAATGGTGAAGTTGTTAAACATCAATTTAAAATGCATCAAGATGATCTACACGGTTTCTAGTCAAGTTACATATAAAGTTCATTTAATTCAGAGCTACGGCCTAGAAGATATGAGCAAAACAAGTTGAACATGGCATTGATGCAAAATGCATTCAAACATCAAGCAAACACACTCAAAACATGGATGCAATAAGTTAACATGAAAGTACATGCAAAACTAAGCAAGTTTCATATAGAGCACACTCAAAACGGAGCAACGGTTCAACACATACACATGAAACAAGTTTAAAGAACAAGCTGTCTAAAACAGCAACTAGGCATTTTGCAAGCATCAAAACGAGATGCTACAGGACCCCAACATGAAACAAAAAGGCATGGACGTGATGTACAGGTAAAGCATTACAAAACATGAACACTGATCTATCTCTATAAACCATTGGGACATGCTCAAAAGGACATGACAATATTGCAAATAATAACAGATTCACAGACTTGGCAGAAAATCGCTGAGCATGACAGAAATAACATCAGGTTGCAATATTTAGAGCTATCAAAAAACATGTTACAGCAAGCTATCATGGCAAACTTTAGCATGTAATGCTATTAATAAGATCACTTAACAAAACTCCCTTACTGAACATATTCCAAAGATCAACAGAAAAGATGGTAGAATCCATGCAAACATGGCAAATAATATGACAGATTCAGACCGTGAAAATAACAGCACATGGCAGGAACAACGATAAGTAGGCACGTTGGTGAGCTTGTACCACTCACCAAAAGGCATTTCATGGCATGTGAAGTCAACCAAAAGTAAGATGGCATAATTATGAAGCTAAGCATGGCAAGAGAAAGTTTATAGGGTGCATGGATAACTAGCAAAACACATGGCAAAACCAAACTTAATGTTAACAGGCTGACAGCAACATTATTTAGCAAGTTTGGAGCATTATAACAACAAGCTACAGAAATCCATAATTTCAACGAAGGGAACGGATTGATAGACCATAACATGTAGATCAAAACATCCTTAGTGAACATCTCCAGATTATGCACAGAATGACTTGTAGAAGCAGGTTTACATAGCATCACAATGTAACATACTCAGACTTGGCAGAAATGACAGTCATAGATAACAGCAAGCATCATGGGACCTACTTTGCAAGCTTGTTTCAAACAACACATGGAATAACATGAAGAGTAGATTGCACCACAGCAAGGATGGCATGTTGTAGCTCAAAACAATGTAGACATAAAGCTCATAGGATGCACACATAAAATGCAATGAAAAAGACAAATCATCAAGTTCTGTTAACAGACAACAGCTAACATCATATAGCACTCTTGCAATGAGGATAAGGGCATCAAGATGAACTCAAATAAGCATGCCACAGTACAATAAAATGAAGATCATCCCGTGATAAACAAGCACATATCAAGATCATCTCATTCGGACAAACATGCACGTAGTTATGAGCCTCACAAGATGCATATATGATGTAGATAGAAAAGGACTTGGTGGTTTTTTTACCCAGCGAAAATCGGGAAAGGGAGTTCCAGGACGGGGGTTGACGAAGCTCGATGGCCTACGGCGGCGACACGGGACTCCGGGAGGACTCGGGATGGCCGGGAATGGGTCGAGGGTGGCCGGATCTTGTGGATCCCGGCCGGATCGGGCGAGGGACGCGGCCAGCGACGAGCACCAAGCTCCATGGGTCAGTGGCAGCCATGGCAGAGCTCCTGCGGGAGAGAGCACGGGAGAGGTGAGAGGAGAAGGAGACGGGCAGGGGAAGGAGGAGCAGGGCGCGAGGGGTCCGACATGCTGGTCGTGGTCGTCGGCGGGCGACGCGACGAGGTTCGCCGGCGGGAGGCGGCTCTGGATCAGGAGCTCCTCTCCCGATCTGGATCACTCGGGCTTGCGGGCACGGAGGAGCGCGGCTGACTCGGGCCCGGGGCAGGCCGGATCGGGCCTGCAGGGCCGCGGCGAGGGGGACGCGCAGGGAGGCGCATGGCCGCCTCTGATTGGCTGTGCGCGGTGGCTGGCGGCAGCGCTGGCGTGTGGAGCGGCGACAAGTGGCGGAGAGGGGTTTGGCCGGTGCGGAAAACGAGGGCGGCGGCGCTGATTTCGAGGAGTGGAAGGGGAAGGCCAAGAATGGCATGTGGATGTGCTTAAATAGGGTAGGGGCTAGGGTTAGGGGAATTTGGAGCATTTCGGAGCCTCCGATCGCGATCCGACGGATCCGATCGAGAGGGGAGTTTAGGGGGGTGAAAATGGGCTGTGTAGAAGGCCATGGGCTGCGGGAGAGAAGAGAGAGAGAGGCCCGGCGGCAGTTTTCGGAGACCGAAAACGTCCGACGGTTAAACCGGCAACGGTGCCGCTACGGATGACGGTTGGGCAGTCAAACGGACTCTGAATGCGATGAAATTTGGCAGGCGGTCTACCTCCTCTATAACAACACCACACGCCAAGTTTCATCCCATTCCGAGAACGTTTTTATGCCACTCACGAAACGAGGTCTGAGAGGTGCAACTGGTGCGTGTGAGAGTGTCGGATTGCGAAACGGACAACGGGGAAAATGACCGGATGCAAGTTTGAAAAACATGATGATGCAAAGCACAAGATGACATGGCAAAATGCAACACGCAAGCAAATGACATTGCAAGGATGGCGAATAACTGGAAGACACCTGGCGCATCGGATCCGGGGCGTTACAACCCTCCTCCACTAACAAGAGATCTCGTCCCGAGATCTTAGGAACGAGACGAAAGAGAAAAGAGGATGAGGTAAAATAAGAACAAAAGAGAAGATGAAAAGAGCCGAGAGCACTCGGGAAGAAAAGGAGGAATGACGATTATGACGAGAATCAAAAGCTCGAGGAACAAGATAGATTCTGAAACCACTCCGGTTAGAACAAGATAGAAAAGGAATAATAACGAAGGAATTTAGGCAGCACTCTGGCTGAACATGGAAAGAATAGAACATGACTTGAGAAGATGGAATGATACTTGACGATAGGAACAACACAATGCCTCCGGAAGACTTGAAAAGGGGAATGAAAAGAGCGGAGAAGATGATGACAACTTCTACCACAATTGGGTCTGAAAGCATCTGCAAGGAAGGAAGAATAAGCTTGTTGTAGACTTATTTGAAACATCTCAAAATTATGAGGTGATAACCGGCCACAAATGAAAATGGTTGAACAACTAAGAAGATCAAAGAAATGCAAAACTCCACTTCAAAAGAATATGGAGAATTAATTGCACTTCGAGACGCAAGAGGAAAAGATACTTGCGCTCCTCCAACAAGAATCTTGATGAACACTTGAAAAAAATGAATTGCATCCTTACGGACCACCATGAAGAACTCCGGTAACCAAAAGTGATGAGATAGAATTGAGGGATGGAAAGAATACGATTAAAGCCTTGCGATGATTTAGACGGGGGCTTCGCGACGAGACAAGCGAGAAAACTTGGAACTCCGGAAAGAAAAGATGAAAACACTTCGAACCGAGAATGTGATATGATGAACAAACTCCGAAAAGAAGAGATTACTCAACTTGATGAAAGAAGAATAAGAATTATGTTATGCTTATCCTCCGCCAATTAAATTGATGAGAAACAATGGATTTGCGTACTACTTATTCTCGTTGAAGGAGATTACGGGGAGATATAGCGCAAAAACTTGGGGAGGTGGTCTTCATGAACCACCGGTAGGATTGGAAAGAAACAAATGAATTGATACGATAACAACAGAAAAGAAATCTTGAACGAACCACCGTAAGAATTCAAAATTGAATGACGAAGGAGAAATGAATCACCAGGAAGAATTAGAAAAGCACGAAGATACTTGAGGGAATTTAGAGATAAGCGAACGAAGAGATCGCGAACTGATTGAAGAATACTTGGACGAAGCACCGGAAGAATATTGAGACGAACGAAGGGGCACAGATATAGAATAATTGGAGAACGAATTTGAAAACTTAGAACGTAGAGATATTCCGGAAAGATGACCTTCGGATGATCTAGAGAGAAAGCACTCCTGAAATACTCCGGATGGATGAAAAGAATTGCACGACTGGAAACAATTTGAGAGGATAACATCAAGCTAGCACCGCGAATCTCCGGAAGAACGGACAAGATTTAAGAGAAATTCTTCTTCGGTCCTCAAATGTTGAGAATGATGACGAGAAACAACACCAAAATTGTTGAGACACTCTAGGGAACGAAAAATGAAGAGGTTGAGCCAACAATGAAAATGATTTGAAATCGATCTTGGAAAAGCATCTAACTGATGAAATTCATACTTACGTCAAACTTCGAAAAGAATTTGAGAATAACTCCGGGAAAATTAGAAGAGTCGGGTAAGATCCTGGGAAAAGACCTGTGGGTTATGGCCCACTGAAAAAGACGGCACCATTGGAAAGGATTGTTTGAATGAGAAATGATGCACTGGAACGATTGAAAGATTTGAATGAGGTGACAACCTCGAAATAATTTTGAAGGCAACCACGAATCTTCTAAGATGTCTTGAGCACTCCAGAAGGATTAAATGGCGAGAGGAGAACGGTCAAAGGGAAACATTTGAAACAAGGAAAAGACTATGATCAACAACAGAAACTTGAATTGGATCCACCGAAAAAGGAAATGAGACGAACAACGATTAACTAGGCGAGAATTCACCGATTGAGACAATTGAGGAAAGACTGAAGAGGCTCCGCACAAATGAAATTTATGCTCGAATAGAGGCCCAGACTCCGGAATAAAAGGGGTGGGAGGGCGGGAAAACAAGGCAACTGGAACGGGGAACCGACGAATAAGAGAAAACACCAATTGAAATATTTGAGGAAAGAATGCAAAGGCTTCGCACGAGTAGGATGGATACTCGATTTCGGACTCCGGCTCCGAGAAGAAAAAGGGTGGACGGGTGGGAGAAGAAAACAACTTGGGATGGGGAAAACGACATCAGTTGAGAAAGAACTGAGGACTGGTCTACAAAAGACAAAGAGGATCAAAATATCTTGACGAGAAAAGCACCGGATGACAAGAGCTGACATCGCAATGAACGAAAAACTAACTGCGAGATCCAAAAAAAATTTGAAGGGGAAGAGGAGTAATTCAAAACACCTACGTCAAGGTTTCTCACCAGAGTGACGAAGGGGCAGAGGAGTAAAAAGAAGTCCTACTCTCCGATATAACTAGACTCCAAAAAAGTTTTTTCTAGACTCGACAACGGCCAAACTATACGATCAATCAAGGGGGCTCCTATCGTCGGTCGAGGCTCTGATACCAACTTGTCACGCCCAATATGCGACCCTGTCCAAGAGGAACTCATAGGTCCCACCAAGGATAGACCCGCATATTGAAACGCTTTTGCAAGGTGGATATCATTACATCATACCATTATATAATAGTTGGGGATACATACATAAGGCACAAACGCCCCAAGAATACATCAACCTCATACGTGAGAACAACATCCGACTACGGATGAAACACAAACAGAAACTCAAATGACATCCACCCTGCTAGCCCAGGCTGCCGACCAGGAACCTATCCCTCGAACAAGAAGAAGCGGAACAAGAACTCCAAAACTATAAACATCGCTCTCGCGTCATGAGCACCGCATAACCTGTACCTCCAACTGATGTTGTAGTAATCTGTGAGCCACGAGGACTCAACAATCCCATTACCATGGGTATCAAGACTAGCAAAGCTTAATGGGTAAGGAAGGGGTAAAGTGGTGAGGTTGCAGCAGCGACTTAGCATGTATGGTGGCTAACTTGCGAATACAAAAGTAAGATGAGAAACTACGCAAGCGGTCACCAAATAGTAATGATCAAGAAGTGATCCTAAACTACTTACGTTCAAACATAACCCAACCGTGTTCTCCTCTCGAGCAACCTCGAAAAGAGACAATCACGGTTACACACGCGGTTGGTGTATTTTAATTAAGTTTACTTCAAGTCCTCTACAACCGGATATTAAAAAATTCCCATCTGCCACATAACCGCGGGCACGGCTTTCGAAAGTTCAAACCCTGCAGGGGTGTCCCAACTTAGCCCATCACAAGCTCTCATGATCAACGAAGGATATTCCTTCTCCCGGGAAGACCCAACCAGACTCGGAATCCCGGTTACAAGACATTTCGACAATGGTAAAACAAGACCAGCAAGACCACCCGACTGTGCCGACAAATCCCGATAGGAGCTGCACATATCTCGTTCTCAGGGCACACCGGATAAGCTAAGTGTACAAGTACCAACGTAACCCAAGTTGCCAAGGGACGGTCCCGCACGGTGCTCTAGTTTGGACCAACACTCAGAGGAGCACTGGCCCGGGGGGTAAAATAAGATGACCCTCGGGAGCGCGATTCCCAAGGGAAAAAAGGCTTAGGTGGAAAATTTTAAAACCAAGGTTGGGCCTTGCTGGAGGAGTTTTATTCAAAGTGAACTGTCAAGGGGGTCCCATAAGCCCAACCGCGTAAGGAATGCAAAATCAAGGAACATAACACTGGTATGATGGAAACTAGGGCGGCAAGAGTGGAACAAAACACCAGGCAAAAGGCCGAGCCTTCCACCCTTTACCAAGTATATAGATGCATTAATTAAAATAAGATATATTGTGATATCCCAACATAAACATGATATCCATGGCCCAACATGGAACAACCTGCAACTAGCAACGCTATAAGAGGGGCCGAGCAAAGAGGTAACATAGCCAAACAACGGTTTGCTAGGTAGGGTGAAAAGGTTAGAGGCTGACATGTCAATTTGGGAGGCTTGATAAACAGCTGATAGGTAGCGCAGCATAGCGAGAGAATGAAGCACTAGCATAGCAATGATAGTAGTGAGATCCAGGGTAACGGTCATCTTGCCTGAAATCCCGCTAAGAAGAAGAATGAGTCCATGAAGAAGATGTATCCACGAAGACGAACCAAGCGTAGACGAACAAATCCTCACGATCGCAACGAAACAGGAACTAACGAGAAGGAGCACAACCGAAAAGAAGCAAACAACATGGTAAACACACAACACATAATGAGACATGATGCTCAACCAAGTATGATGCATGACAAGGCTACATGAAGCTACTCATGGCAAGAGATGATGCATACAAGAGTGAGGGAGTCCTGGATTAGGGGGTCCTCGGATAGCCGGACTATATCGTTTGGCCGGACTATTGGACTATGAAGATACAAGATTGAAGACTTCGTCCCGTGTCCGGATGGGACTCTCCTTGGCGTGGAAGGCAAGCTTGGTGATATGGATATGTAGATCTCCTCCCTTGTAACCGACTCTGTGTAACCCTAGCCTCCTCCGGTGTCTATATAAATCGGAGGGTTTAGTCCGTAGGACAACAACAATCATACCATAGGCTAGCTTCTAGGGTTTAGCCTCTCCGATCTCGTGGTAGATCAACTCTTGTAATACTCATATCATCAAGATCAATCAAGCAGGAAGTAGGGTCTTACCTCCATCGAGAGGGCCCAAACCTGGGTAAACATCGTGTCCCCTGCCTCCTGTTACCATCCGCCTTAGACGCACAGTTCGGGACCCCCTACCCGAGATCCGCCGGTTTTGACACCGACATTGGTGCTTTCATTGAGAGTTCCACTGTGCCGTCTCCGTAAGCTTGATGGCTCCCTCGATCATCGGTGACGATGTGATCCAGGGTGAGGTTTTCCTCCCCGGACAGATCTTCGTGTTCGCCGGCTTCGCACTGCGGGCCAACTCGCTTGGCCATCTGGAGCAGATCGAGAGCTACGCCCCTGGCCATCACGTCAGGTTTGGAAACTTGAACTATACTGCCGACATCCGCGGAGACTTGATCTTCGACGGATTCGAGCCCATGTCAGGTGCGCCGCACAATCACAACGAGCATAATTTAGCTCTGCCGTCGGACTGTGTTCGGGAGATCACACCTGTAACTACTCCGGCCTTCAATCCGGAACAGATTGCGCCATCCGAGGATGGGTGGATAGACCCCACCATGGAGGCCGCACTCTCAGTGGCGATAGAGCCGAATACTGACTTCACCCCTTACGAGAGCCGTGTTGCCGGACCATTGGATTCGTCCCCGGCCACGGGCTCCGAGTCGCCTGCGCCCGTGCCTATCGAACCCGATTGGGCGCCGATCATGGAGTTTACCTCTGCAGATATCTTTCAGCACTCGCCTTTTGGCGATGTGCTAAATTCATTAAGGTCTCTCTCCTTGTCAGGAGAACCTTTTCCGAACTATGTCTGGCTAGAATGGGATGCGGACGACGAAGAAATTCGCTCCCCACCCACCACCCACTTAGTAGCCACTGTCGAGTATTTAACCGACATGCTCGACTTCGACTCCGAAGACATCGACGGTATGGACGACGATGCAGGAGACGAACAGGAACCACCGCCAATAGGGCGCTGGACCGCCACCTCATCATATGATATATACATGGTGGATACCCCCAAAGAAGGCGATGGCGATAAGACAGCGGAGGATGACCCCTCCAAGAAGCAACCCAAGCATCGACGTCAGCGGCGCCGCTCTAAGTCCCGCCATAGCAAAAGTAGTGATACCGGCACAAGAGACAATAACACTCCGGATAGTGCCGAAGATGACGACAATCCCCTCCAGTCAGATTTAGAGCGGGACGATGAACAAGCTAGCCCTGCAGAACAGGCAGCAGATGGAGAAACAGAGGATGACAATTACATGCCTCTCTTCGAAGACGAGGTGAGCCTCGGCGACGAAGAATTTATCGTGCCTGAGGATCCCGTCGAGCAGGAGCGCTTCAAGCGCTGGCTTATAGCCACAGCAAATAGCCTGAAGAAAAAGCAACAACAGCTTCGAGCTGATCAAGATTTGCTAGCAGACAGATGGACCGAAGTCCTTGCGGCCGAGGAATACGAACTCGAACGCCCCTCAAAGAGTTATCCAAAGCGCAGGTTTCTACCTCAACTAGAGGAGGAAGCATTGAAACCTACATCACCAGCGTATGATGCGGCTGATCGGCCACCTCGTGGCCGAGACAGAGAGGTATTTCAGCCCGAAGTCCAGCCCGCACCCCGCCGCCAATCAAACAAAAACACCAAGGCCCGGGGCAGCATGCATGACCTGCGAGACGTATTGAAAAACAAGGCAAAACATGCAAGATCGATCTACGGATCACAGGGGCGCGCACCAACGCGGGACGATGACCGTCACGCCGGATATACCAAAAGCAAATCCGGCCGGGCCGAATACAGCAGACAAGACTCGTATGAACTGCGTCGTGATATAGCCCGGCACTGAGGCGTCGCACACCCCCTATGTTTCACTGATGAAGTAATGGATCACGAATTCCCAGAGGGTTTTAAACCCGTAAACATTGAATCATATGATGGTACAACAGATCCCGCGGTATGGATCAAGGATTTCCTCCTCCACATCCACATGGCTCGCGGTGATGATCTACATGCCATCAAGTACCTCCCACTAAAACTCAAAGGACCAGCTCGGCATTGGGTGAATAGCTTGCCAGCAAACTCCGTTGGCAGTTGGGAGGATTTGGATGATGCATTCCTTGACAACTTCCAGGGCACTTATGTGCGGCCACCGGATGCTGATGACTTGAGCCATATAACTCAGCAGCCAGGGGAATCGGCTAGGCAATTCTGGACCCGGTTCTTAACTAAGAAAAACCAAATTGTCGACTGTCCGGATGCAGAGGCCTTAGCGGCATTCAAGCATAACATCCATGATGAGTGGCTCGCCCGGCACCTCGGCCAGGAGAAGCTGAAGTCTATGGCAGCCCTCACGACACTCATGACCCGCTTTTGCGCGGGCGAGGATAGCTGGCTGGCTCACAGCAACAACACATCAAGTAATCCAGGCACTTCAGATACCAAAGATAACAACGGCAGACCACGTCGTAACAGACATAAGCGCCGCAACAACGGCGATAACGCCGAAGATACGGCAGTCAATGCTGGATTCAGTGGCTCTAAACCCGGTCAGCGGAAAAAGCCATTCAAAAGAAGTACTCCAGGCCCGTCCAGTTTGGACCGCATACTCGATCGCTCGTGTCAAATCCACGGCACCCCCGATAAGCCAGCCAATCACACCAACAGAGAATGTTGGGTGTTCAAGCAGGCCAGCAAGTTGAATGCCGAAAACAAGGACAAGGGGCTGCATAGCGATGACGAGGAGGAGCCCCAGCCGCCGAACACAGGAGGACAGAAGAGGTTCCCTCCACAAGTGAAAACGGTGAACATGATATACGCAACCCACATTCCCAAGAGGGAACGGAAACGTGCACTAAGGGACGTCTATGCGATGGATCCAGTCGCCCCAAATTTCAACCCATGGTCCTCTTGTCCGATCACCTTCGATCGCAGGGACCACCCCACTAGTATCCGTCATGGCGGATCTGCCGCATTGGTCCTTGACCCCATCATCGACGGATTTCACCTCACCCGAGTCCTTATGGACGGCGGCAGCAGCCTGAACCTGCTCTATCAAGACACAGTGCGCAAAATGGGTATAGACCCCTCGAGGATCAAACCCACTAAAACCACCTTCAAAGGTGTCATCCCAGGTGTAGAGGCCCATTGCATGGGCTCAATCACGCTGGAAGTAGTCTTCGGATCTCCGGACAACTTCCGAAGCTAGGAGTTAATCTTCGATATCGTCCCGTTCCGCAGTGGCTATCACGCACTGCTCGGGCGAACTGCATTTGCCAGATTCAATGTGGTACCGCATTATGCATACCTCAAGCTCAAAATGCTAGGACCTCGTGGGGTTATAACAGTCAATGGAAACACAGAACGCTCGCTCCGCACGGAGGAGCACACTGCGGCCCTCGCAGCTGAGGCACAAAGCAGCCTTTCAAGGCAAACTGCCAATTCGGCGACAAAACCCCCGAACACCTTCAAGCGAGTCCGGAGCAACCTGCAACAGGACCGCCTGGCATGTTCAGAGCTTTCCTAGCAATTCGGCCCCCGTCCTAGTCCCAGTCAAGCGACGGAATCTGTGCCGCGCGTACATAATTACGCACTAGAAATACCATGGGCATAGGCGGGGGCACGACCAGGGCACGCCCCACAATGCGGCTCAACCGCCCCAGGGGCTGTATACCTTTATCATTTCCTCTCTTTCAGGAGCTTACTCTCTGGAAGCCCTTTCCGGCAGTCTGATTGCTGGACACATTACGGGAAGGAACACCCAAGGAGGCAAGAAGCTAAGACGTACAAGGGAATCCCCAGGTGGTCTCTGATAACAATCGAAGTACCCATTTTTAATACCCATACGCAGCTTACCCTTGGACAGGACATGTCAAATAGTCCTATTTTTCGCTTATTGCACTACTTGTATCAGTACGCTTCAACGTATTATTTAAATAACAATGCATAGCATTAGTCTATTATGGCATTACCCTTCCTTTTTCTTGTCTGTTTTATTTACGACAACTTGCACCCGTACATTCTGGTACGACCAGTACGCCAGGGGCTTCAATATACCCCATAATACGGCATAAGAAGTCCGAACACTTTCGAAAGTGCGGCACCCCGAACTTATAGCATTATATGCATCAGCTCCGAATCATGTCTTGGTCAATAGTTGGGTTTGCCCGGCTCCCATGTTTTGGTACCTTACGTTCCGCAATATCGGCTAAGGTAGCGCTGGGAGAAGTACTGCGATTGTGTCCCGGTTCTTCCGGACGAGCACCTCAGTAGAGAAAGCCAAAAATTGACTTTCATGATAAGGCGAGAGCTGGTCGCTGTTCGAGAGGTCTCAAGTCCTTAAAGACTTTTTCCGCTTCGGGCGAGGAGTCGGCCTTGCCCGACTTAGGCGTATATAGCGCCCCAACTTCGGCCTTCCGAATACTAGGGGCTTCGCCAAAATTTAAAATTGTAGACTTCTATGGCTAAGTGAGAGTGATAAAGCCTTATAGTCCGATTGCCTGGTTCGTTGTGCTGAACACCTCCCTTGAAGGACCAAAATTGTGATAAAGAGTGCTCAGGTTTATCCCGAACACCTCAGTACTAGTTACATGGGGGCAGAAGCCGACGATTGGCCAACTCTCAGATTTTATAAATGGCCGCACAGAAGGTAATATTTTAAATTAACAAGCGTTGCATAGCGCAAATGAACTCGTTTCACATTACAGGATCACAGGAGTACGTTCATTCAAATATTACATGTTTCGCACATTCCTCCGCCACAAGGCGGGAACCCTTCAGGACACTGTCATAATACATTTCGGGGTGGCGATGCTCCTTGCCTTCCGGCGGCCCCTCCTTCACCAGCTTTATAGCGTCCAGCTTCGCCCAGTGCACCTTCGCCCGGGCAAAGGCCCTGCGCGCACCCTCAATGCAGACGGACTGCTTTATGACTTCAAGCCGTGGGCAGGCATTCACAAGCCGCCTCACCAGACCGAAGTAGCTGTCAGGCAGGGGATTGCCAGGCCACATCAGGACTATAAGACCCTTCATGGCCTGTTCGGCCGCCTTGTGGAGCTCGACCAGTTGCTTCAGCTGGTCGCTCAAGGGCATTGGGTGTTCGGTCCCAGTATACTGAGACCAGAACAACATCTCCGTCGAGCTCCCCTCCTCAGCCCGGTAAAACTCCGCGGCATCCAACATGCTGCGGGGAAGATCTGCGAATGCTCCTGGAGAGCTCCGAATTCTGGTAAGTAAAAGGAAAGTTTCCTTCACATGCTTGCTTTGCATAATGAATGCCTTACCCGCTGCTATCTTCTTAATCGCCTCAATCTCCTGGAGGGCCTTGTGGGCTTCAGCCTTGGCGTTTTGTGCGCTCTCGAGGGCCTTCGCAAGCTCGGACTCTCGCGTCTTAGAGTCAAGCTCCAAGGACTCGTGTTTTTTGGCGAGAGCCTGGAGCTCTTGCTGCACCTCGCCTACCCGGGCTTCTTGTTTTTCTCGCTCGATGCGCTCCTCGGCCGCTTTGTCTTCGGCCTCGGACAGCGCCTTCTTCAGGGTCGCCACTTCGGTCATGGCCCCTGGCAAATTCATGATGATCCTATTATTTTACAACTAAATTTCTTTTTAATATATAGACAGGGTATCGCTTACCTTTGTTCTCTTCGAGCTGCCTCTTGGTAAGGCCGAGCTCTTCCTTGGACCGCTCAAGGTCCTGCTTCAGTGCAGCGACCTCCGCAGTACGTGCGGTAGCGGCCAGCAGTGAAGCCTGCATATGCACATAGACATGTTCTGATTAGACTCCTGAGTCATTATTTGATCCTCTATTCGGCCTTTCTTCGTGAACGCCAAACAGAGCATCAGGGGCTACTGTCTATGCGTTAATATTTTCCTATAATTTAATTACTTACTTGAAAGCCTGTTAGGAGGCTGGCACAAGCTTCAGTTAGTCCGCTTTTGGTGGACTGAACCTTCTCGGTCACCGCACTCATGATAGTGCGGTGCTCTTCGTCGATGGAAGCGCCGCGAAGCGCTTCCAGCAAGTTGTCCGGTGCCTCTGAATGGACAGAGGCCACCGGCACAGGAGGCTTGCCCCTCTTAACGGGGTGTCGCCTGACAGAGTCTGGAACCACTTGAGGTTCTGGCGTAGTGTTCGGCTGGAGGCCGAATTCGGAGCCCATGGGAGTCTTGCTCCCTTTGCGCCCAGGGTCCGGAATGTCGCCTCGAGGCGCCTCCAGGACTACCTCCCCTCGGCTCGGTGCCCTTTGAGACAGCACCTCAACGTTGTCCGTAGGGCAAGGGGTGGAGGCGGTCGGAAGTGAATCGCTATTCATATCCGACGGGTCCAAAGAACCATCCGACGAATATACGTCGATATGGGCTTGGGGTGGACTGCATAATCATGTTCGGCGTGATGAGAAGCAGTGCAATAAAACATACCATGAATTACTATGGTATCCGGATACTTACGACTTCGCCAGGGGCTTGTCCCTGGGTAACCACTCGTCATCGCTGTAGGCGGCCGTCGTGGAGCAGTCCGGAAGGAGGGTCCTTCCCTTCTTGGACCCTTCGGCCTCCCCGGTTGGGGCAGCCTTCCTTTTCTTGTCTCCCCCGGCTGGGGGGGAGAACTTTCCTCTTCCTCCTCCTCGTTTTCGTGGGAGGAGTGCACCTCGGAGTTATTGGACGATGAGTCCGATATAACCTTGCGCCGGAGACCCTTTCGGGTCCCCATGGCCTTCTTCTTGGCCTTCTTCACTGGCACCTCGTAAGGCGCCGGAACCAACATCTCTGTTAGGAGAGCATCTGCAGGATCATCAGGCAGGGGGTTGTTCAATCGATCTGCTCCGCCGTCTCTACCCAGCCCTGTTAATGGCATGGAGGCTTAGATCCCGCACATGATTAAACTGGGGAAAATAAACATCCTATGAGATATAAAAACTTACTGGATTGGCATGGCGCTTTGCGCTGAGTCCGCGGTCCTCGATAAGGGGAGGAGGTACCTCGGCGCCCTTGAACAGCACCTTCCAGACGTCCTTTTGTGTCGTGTCGAAGAGCTCTTGCAGCGTCTGGTGCTCGGCCGGGTCGAACTCCCACAAATTGAATGCCCGTCATTGACACGGGAGGATCCGGCGGAAGAGCATGACCTGGACCATGTTGACAAGCTTGATTTTCTTGCTCATCATGTTTCTGATGCATTTCTGGAGTCCGGTCAGCTCCACCGATGAACCCCAGGACAGGCCCTTCTCTTTCCAGGAGGTGAGCAGCGTGGGGATTCCGGATCGGAATTCGGGGGCCGCCACCCAGTTGGTGTCGCGCGGCTCGGTGATGTAGAACCACCCCGATTGCCACCCCTTTATGGTCTCCACCTAGGAGCCTTCAAGCCAGGTGACATTAGGCATTTTGCCCACCATGGCGCCTCCGCACTCCGCTTGCTGGCCGACCACCACCTTCGGTTAAACATTGAAGGTCTTCAGCCACAGGCCGAAGTGGGGCCTGATGCGGAGGAAGGCCTCGCACACAACGATAAACGCCGAGATGTTGAGGATGAAATTGGGGGCCAGATCGTGAAAATCCAACCCGTAGTAGAACATGGGCCCGCGGACAAACGGGTGGAGGGTAAATCCCAGTCCGCGGACAAAGTGGGTAAGGAAAACCACCCTCTCATGGGGTTCGGGCGTAGGGATGATCTGCCCCGCATCTGGCAGCCAGTGTGCGATGTCCGCGGCCAGATATCCGGCTCCCCGTAGCTTTGTGGTGTTCTCCTCCGTGACGGAGGAGACCATCCACTTGCCTCCCGCTCCAGACATGCTTGGAGAGGTTTGAGGAGGAAAACGCGAACTTGGGTGCTGGAGCTCGAGTGCGCAAGAATGGATGAGCAAGGAGGAAGAAGGCGTGGGTAAAAAGAGAAATCCTTGTCCCTTTATAGGGGCGGAGGAAACTATACGCCTCCCCACCTGCCTGGTAAAACTCGCTTATTCCCCAAGCGCCGTAATTGATGGCGCGGTTGGGTTACCCAACCCGTATTGATGAGAATCCCGTGATAAGCGGACACGATCTCTGCTTCGACAAGACGTGCCAAGGAAACCGCATCGTGATATGTGCGGTGGCTGGTTGTAAAAAAATGGTTCGAATAATGACCGGGCTGTGGTGTGATGTCATACTGCAAAATGCGTCAGCAGATTAGATTGGTGGAAATATTATTCTCTCTGCGGTGGTATGTGGAATTTGTTTTGCAGATCCGGACACTATCCTTGTGTTCAAAATCTTCTATGGAGTATTTGGAGGAAGAACCCGCCTTGCAATGCCGAAGACAATCTCCGCGCTGGACTCATCGTCATTGAAGCCTGGTTCAGGGGCTACTGAGGGAGTTCTGGATTAGGGGGTCCTCGGACAGCTGGACTATATCCTTTAGCTGGACTGTTGGACTATGAAGATACAAGATTGAAGACTTCGTCCCGTGTCCGGATGGGACTCTCCTTGGCGTGGAAGGCAAGCTTGGCAATACAGATATGTAGATCTCCTCCCTTGTAACTGACTTTGTGTAACCCTAGCCCCCTCCGGTGTCTATATAAACTTGAGGGTTTAGTCTGTAGGACAACAACAATCATACCATAGGCTAGCTTCTAGGGTTTAGCCTCTACGATCTCGTGGTAGATCAACTCTTGTAATACTCATATCATCAAGATCAATCAAGCAGGAAGTAGGGTATTACCTCCATCGAGAGGGCCCGAACCTGGGTAAACATCGTGTCCCCCGCCTCCTATTACCATCCGCCTTAGACGCACAGTTCGGGACCCCCTACCTGAGATCCGCCGGTTTTGACACCGACAGTATTACCTCCATCGAGAGGGCCCGAACCTGGGTAAACATCATGTCCCCCGCCTCCTGTTACCATCTACCTTAGACGCACAGTTCGGGACCCCCTACCCGAGATCCGCCGGTTTTGACACCGACATTGGTGCTTTCATTGAGAGTTCCACTGTGCCGTCACCGTAAGGCTTGATGGCTCCTTCAATCATCGGCAATGATGCGATCCAGGGTGAGGTTTTCCTCCCCGGACAGATCTTCGTATTTGGCGGCTTCGTACTGCGGGCCAATTCGCTTGGCCATCTAGAGCAGATCGAAAGCTATGCCCCTGGCCATCAGGTCAGATTTGAAAACTTGAACTACACTGCCAACATCCGCGGAGACTTGATCTTCGGTGGATTCGAGCCCATGTCAGGTGCGCCGCACGATCATGACGAGCATGATTTAGCTCTGCCGTCGGACAGTGTTCGGGGGATCACGCCTGCAACTACTCCGGCCCTTAATCCGGAACAAATTGCGCCATCGGAGGACGGGTGGATAGACCCCGCCACGAGAGCCGCACTCTCAGTGGCAATAGAGCCGAATACTGACTTCACCTCCCATGAGACCCGTGTCGCCGAATCATTGGATTCATCCCTGGCCACAGACTCCGAGCCGCTTGTGTCCGTGCCCATCGAATCTGATTGGGCGCCGATCATGGAGTTTACCTCCGCGGATATCTTTCAGCACTCGCCTTTCGGCGACGTGCTAAATTCATTAAGGTCCTCTCCTTGTCAGGAGAACCTTGGCCGAACTATGTCCGGCGAGAATGGGATGCGGACGACGAAGAAATTCGCTCCCCACCCACCACCCACTTAGTAGCCACTGTCGATGATTTAACCGACATGCTCGATTTCGACTCTGAAGACATCGACGGCATGGACGACGATGCAGGAGAGGAACAGGAACCATCGCCAACAGGGCGCTGGACAGCCACTTCATCACATGACATATACATGGTGGATACACCCAAAGAAAGCAATGACGAGGAACGGAAGGATGCAGTGAAGAATAGCTCCCTCGAGAAGCAAACAAAGCGTCGGCGTAGGCGCCGCTCCAAATCCCGCCTCGGCAAAAACAGCGATAACAGCGCAAGAGAAAATAACATCCCAGTCAACTCCAGAGGAAACGACGACCACATTGACCCAGCGGCAGAGCAGGATGAACCAGCAAATGGCGAACATAGTACGGATCCGCTGTCCGAACACGGTGATGCCGAGGATAAAGCTCATCAACCTCCCTCTGGAGAGGAAAATAGTCCGGACGAATATGCACACATCGTCCCGGAAAGGCACTTGGAACAAGAGAACCTCCGCAGAAGGCTTATTGCCACCGCGAGGACTCTGAAGAAGCAGAAGCAAAGGCTTAAGGCCGCGCAGAATATGCTCAACAGTGGATGGAACAAAGTGCTCGACAATGAAGAAAAGTATGGTGGTAGTTACCACAAAAAGAGCTATCCAAAGCGCAAGTTGTTGCCTGAATTTGATGATGAGGCCTTAGAGCCCACACAGCCGAAAAATAAAACGGCCGACCGGTCGGATCAACCACCTTGTGGCCGTGATAGAGCGGCTAACAAGGCCGCACATAAGTCAGCACACGCTTCACGTGAGGACTTGCATCAGAAGATCGGCGCGACCAGATCCATCTACGGATCAAGGAAATGCGCTCCAGCGCACAACCAAAACCGAACACTACAACCGTTAGAACACCACGACACATCCAAATACAGGGGTGCCGCACACCCCCTATGTTTCACCGATGAGGTGCTGGACCATGAATTTCCATAAGGATTCAAACCAGTGAACATAGAGGCGTACGACGGAACCACAGACCCTGGGGTCTGGATTGAGGACTTTATCCTCCATATCCATATG
Organism: Triticum aestivum; assembly: GCF_018294505.1. Taxonomy (NCBI): domain Eukaryota; kingdom Viridiplantae; phylum Streptophyta; class Magnoliopsida; order Poales; family Poaceae; genus Triticum; species Triticum aestivum. Next base: position 489,866,791 of record NC_057814.1, on the reverse strand, counting down.
GCTCACGGAGACGATCTCCACGCCATCAAGTACTTGCCCCTCAAGCTGAAAGGACCAGCTCGGCACTGGCTGAAAAGCCTCCCGAAAACTCAATTGGATGTTGGGAGGAGCTTGAGGATGCTTTTCGGGCTAATTTTCAAGGGACCTATGTCCGACCTCCGGATGCAGACAATTTAAGTCATATAATTCAACAGCCCGGAGAGTCAGCCCGAAAGCTTTGGAACATATTTCTCACTAAGAAGAACCAAATCGTCGACTGCCCGGATGCCGAAGCCTTAGCAGCTTTCAAACACAGCGTCCGAGACGAATGGCTCGCCAGACACCCCGGCCAAGAAAAACCGAGAACAATGGTAGCCCTAACAAGCCTCATGACCCGCTTTTGCGCGGGCGAAGATAGCTGGCTAGCCCGTAGTAGCACCAGCGACCCAGACACATCCGAAGTCAGGGATGGCAATGGGAAACCACGACGTAGTAAAAGCAAGCGTCGAAATAAAGAAGACAACTTAGATAACACGGCGGTAAACGCCGGATTCAGGGGCTCTCGACCGGGTCAGCAGAAAAAGCCTTTCAAAGGCAGCAGAGATGGACCGTCCAGCCTAAACAAGATTCTAGACAAACTATGTCAGATTCATGGCACCCCCGATAAACCTGCAAATCACACCCACAGAGAAAGCTGGGTCTTCAAGTAGGCCGGTAAGCTAAACACCAAACACAAGGGGAGGGAGACACCAAGTGAAGACGAGGACGAGCCTCGCCAGCAAAGCACTGGGGGACAGAAAAAATTCCCACCAGAGGTTAAAACAGTGAACATGATCCACGTGACGAAGAGGAGAAGCAAACATGCACTCGGAGATACACGCGCCGTAGAGCCCGTCACCCCTAAGTTCAACCCCTGGTTGGCCTGCCCGATCACTTTTGATCGCAGGGATCACCTGACAAGCATCCAGCATGAAGGATTGGCTGCCTTGATGTTAGACCCAATAATAAACGGATACCATCTCACACGAGTCCTTATGGACGGCGGCAGTAGTCTTAATCTGATATATCAGGACACAATCCACGAAATGGGGATAGACCCGACAAAAATCAGCCATAGTAATACTACCTTCAAGGGAGTAATACCAGGCCCAGAGGCCCGCTGCACGGGCTCTCTAATACTAGAGGTTGTATTCGGTTCTCCCAACAACTTCTGAAGCGAAAAGTTAACCTTCGACATCGCTCCATTCCGAAGTGGCTATCAAGCACTACTCGGAAGAGCAGCTTTCGCTCGTTTTAATGCAGTACCGCATTACGCTTCTCTCAAGCTTAAGATGCCCTGTCCACGTGGCATCATCACAATTAGCGGAAATATTGAATGTTCCTTACGCGCGGAAGAATGTGCGACGGCTTTAACAGCCGAACACTAAACGGCCCCTCCAACCAGAATAAATGATCGGTCGTCAAGACCGCGGACACGGCTAGACGAGTCCGGCGCATTACTAGCTATAATAGCTTAGATAAACCCGAGATTGGTTTGATGGTTATACCCCCATAGGCGGTACCAGGGGCTTCCCGCGTGTAAACAGGGCTAGTTCGGCTCAACTTTCCTTATCTTGAATTTTCATGGTTTATCGAGAATAACCAATTTTTCGCACGACAACTTTCACCTAAGTTCTTCTCTTTTACAGACGACAATCGTGCTACACCCTTCCAGGATACGGCACAACGGAGACACAGGCGCAGACATGCAGCAAGGACCTGCCCAAAGGTTTCTTTTTAGATTAAGACCCTGTGTAAACCTTTTTTACTGTCTCTTGTTGCTCACATCCTCCGGATACTCAGTATAACCGAGAAGGATGCCGACAGTATTGGCATTTTGCCACGTCAGAACATTGCACATACCTGGACACTCGGGGTTCATTATCAAGGCATTGCTCAGCCCGGCATATGTTATAAAGACCGAATACCTTAGGGAGTGTTCGGCGTCGCGAGTTTGGCCTTATATGCATCAGCTCTGAATCATGTCTTTGGTCAAATGTTGGGTTTGCCCGGCTCCCGTGTTTTGCTACCTTACATTCCGCTCTATCGGCTAAGGTGGCACCGGGAGAACTACTGCGATTGTGCCCTGGTTCATCCGGATGAGCACCTCAGTAGAGAAAGCCGAAAACTGACTGTCATGATAAAGCGCGAGACTGGTCAACCACTCGATGACTTAGCGGAATCTTCGGGATTCCTCCGCATTAACGAAGGGCCGTTTCCCGGTTATGTATGTATGCGCCCCGTATTCGGACGAGTGCGGAGGTACCACGGGCTATATAGTAGTCCCACCGTCAAACTCCTATGGCTAAGTGAAAGTGTTAAAGCAATATAGTCTGATTGCCTCGTTCGCTACGCTATCACCTCCTTAATGGACCAAGACGTTGGATCAAGTGTGAATACGCGTTTTTTGCGAACACCCCCGCATTATATGCATGGGGGCTGAAGCCGACGACTGCAAACTTTCAGGTTATATACATATATACATAAACGGCCGCACTGGAGGCATCATAATACTTTCAGGCAAAAGTATAAACACAGCCTTTATAATTTAATAAACATTGTTCTTACAATGGGAATACATGTCACTAGAACATAATATTTTTCGAGCACTGAGCCTCTATTAAACGAGCGCCTTCAAGGACTTCTTCAAAGTAGTGCTTGGCCGATACTCGGCCCACGGCCGAACTCTGGGTTGCAATAGCGGTGGCCTCCATCTCTGCCCAGTATGTCTTGACACGGGCAAGAGCCATCCGCGCACCCTCTATGCACGCCGACCTCTTCATAGCGTCGATGCGCCGCACAGCAAGAAGGAACTGTTGCACTAAACTAAAATAACTATTCGGCCTTGGCCCTTCCGGCCACAGATGATCCACAACAGACCTCATGGCAAGCCCGGACAACCTATGGAGCTCGGCCCACTCGGCCATTCGCTCATTCAACAGCAGCGGACGCACTGGAAGATTGAACTATGACCAGAACAGCTTTTCTACTTCACGATCTTTTTGATCTTTGAAAAGCTCGGCCGCATCAGCAGCACTTGCTGCCAAATCCACGTATGCGTCTGCAGAACTCCATAGTTGATCAAGAGGGGCATACTTAGGATCTCCGAACTTGGTCCGCAACAAAAAGGGCTTCCCAGCCGCGATATCCCCGGCTTGACGTAGCTCCTCCTTCGTCGCTCTAATTTTAGAGCGGGCGTCCTTGGCCGCTACCATGGCCTACTCCAGCCTGTTCGGCTCTCAGCTCTTCAACCGCCTTTAGAGCGGCCACATCACTCTTCCTGGCTTGTTCCTTGGCTCGGGCAAGTTCCACCTGAAGGGTCTCCATGGCGGCAGCCCCATCTGCAGTCACAACATATTAAAGATACTAGCATCATGCTCCTCTTAATATGTGTTGATCACTGGAGAAAATGCATACCCTGTGCCTCGTCAAGCCGCTTGTTTACAAGCACGATGTCGGCATCTGCCGCATCAAGTTGTCGCTTCAGCTCGGCAAACTCACCAGTCCAGCACAGGAAGGCGGCCTGATTATTACCTGGGACTATGATCCTCTGTTTGCCGCCGTTCTCGACAGCAACCATAGTCTCAGGGGCTACTATTTGCATAGGGCACACCTAACGTGTGCGGTACCGTCAAAAACATACACTATTTCACGTACCTCAAAGCATTTCAGCAGACTCATAAAAGCTTCATGCAACCCGCTTTCGGCGGATGAAATCCTCTCAACCACCGTTGCCGTTAGAGCACGATGCGTTTCCGAGACAGCCGCTTGCTCCAGAAGATTCATCAGTGCGTCCGATCGCACACTGTACGGTTTCAGACTCTTTCTGTGGCTCTCCTTAGGAGCCGAATACTCCGGACTTCAGGGGGCCGAAGGGTTACCCTCTGTCCTTGGCGGATCAGGAGAAATCCTCCGTGACGACACCTCTAGGTCGCCCGCCTCATGAGGCGGGGAGGCATGGGGAGGTGTTTCGCTCTCCATCATCTCCGGAAGAAGATCCCCCGAAGACGAACTCTGTCGAGAAGGGCTACGATCCGAACTACAAGATATATGCTTCGGTTATTGTCCTCAGAAGTAAAGCAGGATATTTTTACTATTAAGTACTTTTGTTTACTTACAGCTCGGTGGAGGGTTGATCCCCTTGCGGGCACTGTGCGGCAAGGGTACCCTCCGAGGCAGGACCCTCTGGCGAAGATTTCTTCCCTCGTTTGGAAACCATTGTTTCCGGGTCTTGAGAGGCGGTCCTCTTCCTTCCCTGGGGAGAGGGAATTTCAGATTCTTCTCCCCGGTTATCCTCCTTCGCGGAGGCGCTAATTCCCCCGGTTTGGATGAATAATGAGCGAGGCCCGCTTTCAGCCTCTTTATTCCCCCCTTTATCTTCCCCTGAGGGCGCTTGATAAAGCGCAAGCTCAAGCATTCTGGCTAGTACTGGATCTGCTGAGCCTTCGGGAAGGGGGGCCGAACACCTGATCATCTTCGCCTTTTTTACCCAGTCCTGGTCAAAGAGCGACTTTTCAAAATGATGTTGTGATAAATAAAGAAACAACATGTTCGGCCGAAGGACTACTTACTTGGGTATCTGGACGATTGCAGCTCAGACCCGCATCCTCGGTGGTATCCGGACACCTTATTTGTGGTCCGAAGAACAATTTGTACATCTCTTCGAGCGTCATGCCGAGGAAGTGCTGAATAGCTCGCGATCCTTCCGGGTTGAACTCCCACATACAGAGGGGTCGACGTTTGCAAGGCGGGACTCGACGAACTAGCATGACTTGCATTACCGTGACCAGGCTGACATCTCTCCTGAAGAGATCTCGGATGCGACTCTGCAATATCGGCACATCATTTACTGGCCCCCAGTCCAGCCCCTTGTTGATCCATGACGTCAGTTGTGGTGGGGGGCCGAGCGAAAGGCAGGGGCGGCCACCCATTAGTACCACGGGGGGCTGTGATGTAAAACCACTCCCGTTACCATAAACTGGATACCTCCGGGAAGGAACCCTTTGGCCATGGAACATCAGCACCTTTGCTTATTACGGCACCTCCGCACTCTGCGTGTCACCCCTCAATCATCTTCGGCTTCACATTGAAGGTCTTGAGCCATAAGCCGAAGTGTGGGGTAATGCAGAGGAAGGCTTCACACACGACGATGAACGACGAGATGTGAAGGATGGAATCCGGGGCCAAGTCATGGAAATCCAGCCCGTAATAGAACATGAGCCCCCTAACAAAGGGATCTAGAACAAGGCCTAGCCCTCGAAGGAAGTGAGAGATGAATACGACGCTCTCGCCGGGTTCGGGAGTGGGAATGACCTGCCCTCGAGCAGGTAGCCTGTGCGAGATTTCGGCGGTCAAATACCTAGCCTCTCATAGCTTCTTGATGTCTTCCTCTGTGACAGAGGAGGGCATCCACCAACCTTGAAGGTTGGATCCGGACATGGTTGAAGGTCCGAAGCGCCAGACCTGAGCCTTGGGTGTTGAAACTCGAGGCGGGGGAAGGATTCGATCGAGTACGAGAAGAAAAAGGACAGGCCTTGGCCTCTTTATAAAGAGCGTGAATATCAAGCGTCCTCCTCGTGGCCGTTTGGGACTTGCCTAAAATCGAGGAGTCATACCAACGGGCACGATTGGGTTACCCACACCCGTATTGATGAGAATCCTGCGATAAGGGGACACGATCTCTGCTTCGACAAGACATGCCAAGGAAACCGCCTCGCGAGATGTGCAGTGGCTAGTTGAGAAAAAGGTTCGAATAATGACCGGGCCATGGTATGATGTCATACTGCCAAACGTGTCAGCAGATTAGATTTGTGGAAATATTATTCTCTCTACGGTGGTATGTGGAACTTGTTTTGCAGAGCCGGACACTATCCTTGTGTTCAAGATCTTCTATGGAGTATTCGGAGGAAGAACCCGCCTTGCAATGCCGAACACAAATCTGCGCGCCGAACTCATCATCATTGAAGCCTGGTTCAGGGGCTACTGGGGGAGTCCTGGATTAGGGGGTGTTGAGGATATAGACTTTGGAGTCACCCGCCAGGATGGCCGGGTTACTCTAAAGGTTCATTACCAGAAGCCCGAAGCTAAGTTTCAAGACAATGGGCCAGAGATGGGCTGAGACCCGGATATGGCTTAAAGCCCGTAGTTACAATCATTGTTATAGTGGACTTGTAGTGTAAGGCAAGTATTGATTAGAGTCCGAGCCGGACGCTCTTATGAGCCGGCCGGGACTCTAAGGGCTGCTGGGCGTCAGCCTCCCTATATAAAGGGAGGACCCGGCAGCGGTTCAAGGGCGACAACAATCTCTCCGAGAGCCGGGATAAGTGTTTAGCTCCCTGGCGATCGTAACCCTAATCAATAACACCTCGAACTGGACGTAGGCTTTTACCTTCACCGTAAGGGGCCGAACCAGTATAAACCCTCATGTTCCTTGTCCCGCATAAACCCCTTCAAGCTTCCTAGTTGCGATGGCTCCACGACTAAGTCCTAGCCCAAGGACATCTGCCGTGACAATTCCACGACAGTTGGCGCCCACCGTGGGGCAAGCGCACGGTGGATTTGAGTTCTTGAAGGGCAGCTCCGAAGGGCTCAAGGGATACGCTGTGGGCCGGATGACCAAGAGTCGTCGCGGCAGGCTCTACATCGACGACGCGGACTGGGGCCCCGACGCCGGCTCAGTGGAGTACGGGTACCGGGTCCCCTTTGGCGGAATTCATGTCTTCATTGGCAAGGTTGGTGAGCCGGGCCCCGAGCCGGGTCTCTGCGCCGATCTCATCGAAACGGCTCAGCGCGCACGACCCGCCCGGGCCCGGCCTGCCTTAAAACACGCTTTTGTGGGATGCATCCATGGAAGGCCCTCCGATCCATCTGGGTCTGGGGATGAGGCGGCCGCCGGCTCTGACGGCGACTCGGCTGCTGATGAGTCAAACTCGTTGTACCAACTTCAAGATGGCAGGCTCATGAGTTATTCCGATGGCAACAGTATTCCGGACCTTTTCGAGCCGCCAAGTCAGGTCGGAGTTTTTATGGCTGGTGCGCAGCCTGTTCAGAACCCCGCTACCGGATCAGAAAACCCGGAGCCTTCCCCGGCTCAGGTGCTGATGGATCTCACAGATAAGATAACGGCCCTGTTAACTGCCACGGTCGACCCGGCAGATCAAGCCCAGCATGATGCGGAGGTGGCACAGTTAAAATTGGATCTGATGAAAGCAAAAGAGGATCTTGCAGCAGAAGGGATCAGGCTGGCGGCGGAGCGGGCGGCTCTCGACGCCCGGACTCAGTTGATTCAGGCGCAGTCCTTCCAACTCACGATGGATCAGAACGCGGCCAACGAGATCATGAGAAGGAGGCATCAGAAGGCCCAGTCTCGGCTCCCGCCGGTTTACGATCCGCGCAATCTATTCAACACGCCGGGTGCGGGATCCAGTAACCCACCAGGGGTCATTGCGCCCGGGTCGGGACCCCTTATTCAGCCACTAGTAATGGGGCCTCCCCAGGCGCCCCCTGCCCCGCCTCAGCATGTGCCAATACCCCCGGGTCATTACGATAACCCGCTGGAGAACATGGTAGCTGCGGCAGCACGACTGGCGGCTCTTCCCGTTGACGGCAATTCTCCGGCAGCCGTTGAAACCCGCCGGGTCAGGGAACTCCTGCAGACGGCCCTAGCGCAGCAAGAGGCGTACTCCTACAGCCGGGACAGGATCCACTCAACTCCTCGCCCAGGCCAGAGCCCGAGTTACAGCCGGCACATGGTCTCGGCGACCGGCTCAAGTAATGTCCGACGCCATGGCCCGGCTCATGTTGGAACCTTCTACGCCGCAGACCAAGCACGGCAAGAGGCGGAGCAGGTGCCGCAATTGACGGCTTATCAGACCCCCCCGGCTTATCCAACGGCGTCCGTTGATGTGGGTATTTCTACCAGGACCGGGGGTGTCCCTTGTTTGGTGCCGGCCATCCGTAATGAACGTTTACCTAAGGATTTCAAGGGCCCTAGGAAGGTGCCTAACTATACAGCTGACTTACAGCCTGCGGCCTGGATTGAGAGTTATGAGATGGCTATGGAACTGCTAGAGGTCAGCGAGGCGGCCATGGCCAAATATTTCACCATGATGTTAGATGGAACTGCCCGCACGTGGTTAAAAGGGCTGCCACCGAACTCCATTGGGTCTTGGACTGAGCTGAAGGCCCGGTTCATTCAAAACTTCAAGGATACCTGTAGGCAGTCTATGTCAATTGTGGATTTGACTAACTGTAAGCAGCAGGAGGGTGAGTCCACGACCCATTGGGTTCGCCGGGTCAAGGAGATCATACATTCATCAGATAAGATGGACGCCGGCTCTGCAGTCTTGATGTTAGAACAGAACTGTCGTTTTGTGCCCCTAAAGATGAAGCTTGGGCGGCTTAAACGTGACTGCACGGATATGGGTACACTAATGGCGGCTCTTGTCAAATACGCTGATTCCGATGGTACCAAGGATCCCCCTTCAGATGATGAAAGGACAGGGAAGGGAAAGAAGAACGGCAATGGCAAGGGCCCTCAGTTTAACCCGGGGAATCAAGGAGGAGGCAAGCGCAAGGCCGATGGCATCCTGGAGTTCGTAGCCAACACCCAAGGCAACAACCAGCGACGCAAGGGGAGGCCCCCTCCCCGAGGCGGCGGGTCAGGACCTTCTCTGGAGCAGCTGTTGAATGAACCTTGTCCGAGACACGGCTCTAGAGAGAAGCCAGCGACTCATCTGTGGAAGGATTGTGCTATCATGAAGGCCTTTAAAAACTACAATGGCCCGGGCGGCGGCCCAGGCGCAGGCGGCTCCGGCGCTGGCGGCTTTCATGGCCCGGGTGGCGGGTCAAATTCCGGTCCTCAGAACGGTCAAGGGGGCTTCAATCAACAGTTTGGTCAGGGTCATCAACAGCAACAGGGGGGCTATCAGACCAACCCGAAACAACTTAGCGGTGGACAGTATCACGTGTTCACCACTAGTTTGTGCAAACGAGACGAGAAGCTTCACAAGAGGGCTGTTAATGCTGTTGAGCCGGCGGTTCCACGCTACTTACGGTGGTCGGAGCAGCCCATAGTGTGGAGTAGGGAGGATCACCCTCCCCGGGTGGATAACCCGGGCCACCTGGCCTTAGTAGTGGCTCCTCAGGTGGGAGGCTATAAGTTCACAAAAGTACTCATGGATGGAGGCAGCAGCATCAACATCCTCTATTATGAGACTTTCCGTCGTATGGGGCTAGTTGATAAGAACCTCAGCCAGTCAAATACTATCTTCCATGGTGTGGTACCCGGTAAGTCGGCTTATCCAGTCGGCAAGATCGAATTGGAAGTGGCTTTTGGTGATGAAAACAACTACAGGGTGGAGAAGTTGACCTTTGAGGTGGTCAAGATAAGAAGTCCATACCATGCTATATTCGGACGGCCGGCTTACGCCAAGTTCATGGCACGGCCGTGTTATGTGTACTTACAGCTCAAGATGCCAGGTCACAATGGGACCATTACAGTTCACGGCAGCCGGAAAGTGGCTCTGGAGTGTGAGGAAGGTGACGCGGCTTATGCAGAGTCTGTTTGTGCCACAGAAGAGTTGAAATTTTATAAAGACAATGTTGACCCAGCAGATATGACCTCTCTGAAAAAGCCAACCACGGAGAATGAACCAGCAATGAAGTTTAAATCAGCCGATGAGACTAAACTTGTTGATTTTGTTCCAGGTGACTCGTCTCAGCAGTTCAGCATCAGTGCAAATCTGGACCCAAAATAGGAAGGCGCGCTCATCGAGTTCATCCGTGAGAATAGGGACATCTTTGCATGGAAACCTTCTGACATGCCAGGTGTACCTAGAGAACTCGCTGAGCACACTCTCAATGTGGATCCAAAATTTAAGCCGGTCAGACAGTTCCTTCGACGGTTTAACGAAGAGAGGCGGAAGGCTATTGGTGAAGAAGTGGCCCGGCTTTTGGCGGCCGGGTTCATTGTTGAGGTTTTTCACCCAGAGTGGTTGGCTAACCCGGTGCTTGTACTTAAAAAGAACGGCACCTGGCGGATGTGTGTGGACTACACGGACTTGAACAAGGCGTGTCCGGCTGATCCTTTTGCTCTCCCCCGTATCGATCAAATCATTGACGCCACGGCAGGTTGTGCACGCTTAAGTTTCTTGGATGCTTATTCCGGGTATCATCAGATTAAGATGGCAGTTAAGGACCAGGAGAAGACGGCGTTCATCACTCCCTTTGGAGCCTTCTGCTATGTGTCTATGCCCTTTGGACTCAAGTGTGCACAGGCGACTTACCAGCGTTGTGTGCAGAATTGCCTTCATAAGCAGATCGGGCGCAATGTTCACGCTTACGTGGACGACATTGTGGTTAAATCCATCAAGGAGGAAACCCTGATAGACGACTTAAGGGAAACCTTCGACAATCTCCGGGTCTATAAGATGATGCTTAACCCGGCCAAATGTGTTTTTGGTGTTCCTGCAGGCAAACTATTGGGCTTCTTGGTTTCTGACAGGGGCATTGAGGCTAACCCAGAGAAGATCAAAGCTATCACTTCTCTAGCTAAGCCGGCATGTATAAATGACGTTCAGCGTTTGGCGGGTCGCATCGCTGCGTTAAGCCGGTTTATAAGCCGTTTGGGTGAGAAGGCTATGCCCTTATATCAATTGATGAAGAAAACTGATAACTTTGTCTGGAATGATGCAGCTAATACCGCCTTCGAGGATTTGAAAAAGCAACTGGCAGAGCCCCCCGTCCTTGCTGCTCCGGTTGATAAGGAGCCCTTGCTACTGTATGTAGCGGCAAACGCACGAGCCGTCAGCGTGGCTATTGTGGTGGAGCGCAAGGAGGCGGGTAAGGAGCATCCGGTTCAGCGGCCGGTTTATTATGTCAGTGAGGTGCTCATTGAGTCCAAGCAGTGGTATCCGCATTGGCAGAAGCTCGTATATGGGGTGTTTATGGCGAGCCGGAAGCTTAAGCATTACTTTCAAGGTCATCCCATCACTGTGGTCAGTTCCGCCCCTCTCGGTGATATTATCCAGAACAGAGAGGCTACAGGGAGAATTGCTAAGTGGGCTATAGAACTTGGACCTCATGACCTCAAATATGTGCCACGCACTGCTGTTAAGTCTCAGGCCTTGATAGATTTCGTCAATGATTGGACAGAGTCACAAGTACCCGAGCAAAAGCCGGATAACACTTATTGGACTATTCACTTTGATGGGTCCAGGCAGCTGGAGGGCTCGGGGGCTGGTGTGGTCTTGGCTTCCCCTAAAGGTGACAAGTTCCATTATGTGCTACAGTTGATGTTTCCTTGCACTAATAATGCGGCTGAGTACGAGGCTTTGCTCCACGGTCTTCGGGTGGCTAAGGAGATGAGCTTAAGCCGGCTGAGGTGTTTTGGTGACTCAGACTTGGTGGCTCAACAAGTATCAGGCACCTGGGATTCTAAGGATCCTCTAATGGCGGCTTATCGCCGCAAGGTTGATGCCATTGCCGGGCACTTTCAGGGATATCAAGTGGAGCACATTGACCGCAGGAAGAATGAGGCGGCTGATGCTTTAAGCCGGCTCGGCTCTCAGCGAAAGCCGGTGCCGCCTAACACTTTCCTAGATGTCCTATATAACCCTTCGGTTAAGTTGCCTACAGAGGAGGACTTGGCTATCCCTGACCCGGAGGCACGACTGGTGGCGGCTCTTCATATCATACCAGACTGGACAATGCCATATCTGGCTTATATAACCCGGGGAGAGTTGCCTGAGGATGAAATTCTGGCCAGGCAAATAACCCGGCGGGCTAAGTCAATGATTGTTATCGATGGCGAGTTGCATCATCGCAGTGTTTCAGGGGCATTCCAGCGTTGTATCTCCCCTGAGGAAGGTCAAGAGATCTTGCGCGAGATCCATGAAGGGGATTGTGGCCATCATGCCGGTTCAAAATCTCTTGTGGCCAAGGCTTTCCGTCATGGTTTTTATTGGCTGACGGCTCACGCTGATGCAGAGGACTTGGTCAGCAAATGTGATGGCTGCCAAAGGTTCTCCCGACGGGCTCATGTGCCGGCTCAGGAATTGAGGATGATCCCGATCACTTGGCCCTTTGCGGTCTGGGGGCTTGATATGGTCGGGCCTTTTAAACGGTCCAAGGATAAGAAGACCCACCTCTTGGTGGCAGTGGACAAATTCACGAAGTGGGTGGAAGCTGAGCCAGTTAGCAAGTGTGATGCAGCCACGGCGGTTCAATTTATGAAAAAGGTGATCTTCCGCTTCGGCTTTCCACACAGCATCATAACAGACAATGGCACTAATCTGTCCAAAGGCGCTATGGAGGAGTTTTGTCAAAGAGAGCATATCCGGCTTGATGTCTCTTCAGTGGCACACCCCCAATCCAATGGTCAAGCTGAGAGAGCTAACCAGGAGATTCTGAAGGGCATTAAACCCCGGCTCTTGGTCCCTTTGCAACGGACGCCAGGTTGTTGGGTGGAGGAGTTGCCCTCCGTTTTATGGAGCGTCAACACTACTCCTAACAGGTCTACAGGCTTCACGCCTTTCTTCATGGTTTATGGAGCAGAAGCAGTTCTCCCCAGCGACATCCGTCATGATTCACCTCGTGTGGCGGCTTATGTTGAGACGGATAATGAACAGGCGCGCCAAGATGCTCTGGACTTGCTGGACGAACAGCGTGATGTGGCAGCCACCCGTTCAGCGATTTACCAACAAGACCTGCGCCGTTATCATAGCCGCCGGGTCAAATCCCGGGTCTTCCAGGAGGGCGACCTGGCGCTCCGGCTCATCCAGGATCAAACAGATGCACACAAGTTATCCCCACCTTGGGAAGGGCCTTTTGTGGTCAGTAAGAACTTGCACAACGGGTCATATTACCTCATTGATATCCGGGAGCATAAGGACTCACGTAAATCTGAGGAGGAGACCCGTCGGCCGTGGAACATAGCTCAGCTTCGGCCTTACTACACTTGAGCTTCCGACTCTTGTGATGTACATATTTATCTCAGCCATGTATATATTATGATAAAGCAATAAAGCAGGACCTCTGTCCTTTGCTCTCTTCCAAAAATGTGTGTTGTTACATGCTGACTTACAGAAGATCCGGCTTATGATCATCTTCGAATCTAGCTGTAAGCAGTAAAGTCGCTTGGGGGCTTCCTGTTCACACATGGGTCGTATTCGAACCAAAGAGAACATAGCTGTCGATACCCATTTGATTGGCAAAGTGCCGAGCTCATTGGGAAGTTGCCTCTGGTCATATTTGAATCATAGTGTAACCCCTCTGAGAACCGACGTGGATCGTATTCGAATCAGCGTCGTTAAACAAATTTTCAGAATCACTTGGGGGCTTCCTGTTCAAATATGGGTCGTATTCGAACCAAAGAGAACATAGCTGTCGATACCCTCTTGATTGGCATCGCCAAACCCACTGGGGCTATATGATCGTATCCGAATCTTAGCTTAACCCCTTTGGACCGAGTTTCTGGTCGTATTCGAACCGGAAGCCCTTAAGTTTTTATATTTTACCACAAACTTGCTTTGATCATGTCAAAGTATGTACTGCCGGGTTTCACTTGCCGGCTTAATTTTGGTTTATCTTGTTAGTTGAGCATCATGGATGTCATCAAGACAAATAAATTCGAGTTAAGGTACCAACCGTGCTACCCGGGTTATTTAACCCGGAAGTATGCTTACAGGCTGTTAAGTGTGTCATCACAGCTATGTTCGAGTATAGTTAAGGACCAATTTTTTTTGGTTCGTATCCCGGGTTATCCATCTCAAACACCTGATTCTCAGGGCGGTAAGCCGCTTTGCGACTTGTAATTTGCCTTTCTATGCAGATATTTAAAGGCACTTTTTAAGGTTGAGAAGGACAAAGGGATAATTACGACCCGGAGGAGCATCAAAAGAATGACTTCAAAAGATTTCAGCATTCATTACGTGCACGATGGCACGGCAGAGATAAATTGTTGCACCTACTCTATTACAAAAATCTTTCAAAGTTTCAAGGATGGGGCGTTGTTTGGTGAGCCGCTAGCCGGTTTATGACGCCTGCTGAGTTGAAGTCCCCGGCTCATCTTCTGCTTCGGCTGATCCCAAGGCTTCGAAGGTCGACGACTTCCAGTTGATGCCGCTGAGAGCTTCGAACTAAGCTTCTTCGTCAATTAACCCGGCCGGGTTAATCTCCGGGGCGAAGGTGTGCTGGCGAGCCGGGGGAATCAGATTGATAGCTTCATAGCGAGGGGTTGGAATCCTATGATTCTCCGCGTTGTATCCCGGCTGATACTTGGTTAAATCGGTGTCGTTCCCGATGATGGTGGCCACCGGGTGCACAGCCTTCACACAAGCCGCGAAGTCCTTCTGGTCGAACGCTGAACCGTCTTCTTTCAGGCTGGGGTAACCCAGGGCGATATCTGCCGGGTCTAGCTCCGGCAAGAAGGCTTTGGCCCGGCTCAGTGCGGCGATTGCTCCGGATCTCGCGGATGCTCGTCGTAGCTCCTGGATCCGCTGCGGCAGAACTGCGAGCCGGCGCAGGACTTCGGCCAGATGAGTCGGCACTTCATTTGACAGGGCCACCACAGCTAAGGCCCGCTGTGACCCGGTGTAGAGCTGTTCCACCAGGGTGTACACGGCCTTTAACTTGGTGACCACGCTCTGGTTCAAGTTGGCGCTTCTGGAACCTGTTTAACAAACATCAGATGACCCGGTGATAAGGATGAGTTAAGAGATGTAAACATTCCAACTTGAATGAAAGCCGGTGAGGCAACTTACCGAAGATGGCAGCTACCATTTGGGACACTTGGCGCTTTAGACCGGAGAGCTCAGCGGTCTTCTCAGTGAGGGCCTTCTCCGCCTGTTCTGCCCGGGTCACCAGTGCAGCTTTCTCCTCAGCCCAGGCCTTCCGCCCAGCGTCGAATTCAGTCTTCAATTTCTCCTGAGCGGCGATGCTGGAGACAAACTTGGCATTTGCCTTCCGGGTCTCCATCTCTTGTGCCTTCAGCCGGCTCTTGAGATCCGCCAGGTCCGACTCTAATTTCTTGCCAACAGCCTGCATATATTTTCGGGTTATTAACAGTCATTCTATAAAGTCCCATGCGCTTTCCAAGCAAAGACACTTGGCACTTGGGGGCTAATGCATATTGAACGTATCTATCTATGTACGGCCGGCTCAGTTCAGTAAGCCGGAATCTAAAGTCTACAACATATTCAAGTATAAGTCCTAGACTTGGGGGCTAGAATGGCAAGGATCACTATGCGGAAAGTAAGAGAACAGCAGAAGGTTACCTCAGATTTTTGTTGGATCTGGTTGACCATGGCGATCTCGGCGTCTCGGCTCTTGTGAACCTGGCTGATGTAGCCTGAGACGAGTTCTCCAATACTTAAGTCGGTGTAGCTGGAGAGATCCAGATTCACCCGGTGGGGTTGCAGCAACTCCCCCCTCGCGGAGCATTTGGCCAGCGCGGTCGGCCTCCCCGGCTCAACAAACTCCGTCCGGGTCGTTAGCTGGTGGGGCTGAGCCGGAGGCCTCCGGGTTAGCTAATGCTTCGGTCGTTGTCTTGGTGGTCGGGGCAGGGGCTTCAGGCGCCGTATCCATGGGAATGGTAGCTTCAGGGGCGGAGGCGACTGGCGGCTCTTGAGCCGTCGTCTTCGGCTCAGGCAAGTCAGGCACTCCGGCTGACCTGGTCTTCTTTGCTCTTTTGGTGAGCTTTGCCTGGGCACTGAAAAGGCAGAAGTGTTAGGCATACAAAGGGTAAGTACAGACAGATAATGTAAGGAGATTGTTATTACCCGGGGGCAGTCTTGAAGGCCGGCAGACTTGACTGCATGGAGTCACCCGAGGAGGGGGAGGTCTCCTGGTAATTGGAGTCAGAAGAGTTGAGTGGCTGACGGATGACACCCGCCAACGGATGAAAAGGGTACAGGTGAGAAAAAACCTCAGTGCGGCGTTTCCTCGTTGCGTCGGGTAACCCAGTGGAGAGGTCGGCGTCCTTGCGGGCCCGGGTGTGACGCCGGCTCTCGTGAACCTGCTGCTTCAAAAGAAATTGAGGGTCTCGGTGAGCTAATGGATGGGAAAAGCTTACTTTCCGGGTTACCCTTCGGACTTTCAGCTGTGGTAAAGGCTCCGAGCCGGAGGAAAGTGATGTTACCTCTTCGACCACCGGGTTACTGGCGCCGGTGTCATCCTGTCAATAAGCAAGTGTTGATAAGGCGGACAGCATCAGACAACATATACTGCAAGAATTTAAAAGATTTAAGGGTTACCTCTGACTCGGAGCTATCGCTTAATTGCAGCAGCTCCGAAGCAGTGGGTCTGTTTCCCTTTTTGCGAGGGGCGGCTCTCTTGGTGGCTTTCTTCGCCTTCCTGGCCTTCTTGGCCGCCTCGTGGTCATACTTGACCCGCCAGAATTTATCATCAGCCTGAGAAATACAGTAATGAGTTCTTAGTAAGATGACAGGTAAAACAAAATGGAAAGGTTAAAGTCAGCGGCTTACCGCTGGGGCTGGATTGGTCTTGCAGAACGGGGCTAGCCCGGTTCTTCCACAGTCTGCCAGGCTCTCGTTTAAAAGAGCCTTGGTCTCTTCTTCAGCAACGTCTTCTGGAAGATCATTGCGACTGTGCCTCTGCGGGTCATCCTTTCGCCCGGTGTACTCACACATTAAGCCGGGGCGGCGGCTCAATGGGATCACCCGCCATGAGATCCAGACCCGGACCAGGTCAATTCCGTTCAGACCATTGCCTAGCAGGGCTTTGATCTTGTTGATCGTTGGAAGCAGAGGCTGGCGTTCTGCGGCAGTCAGCTTGTCAGATAATGGATGAGTTGGCTCCAGGCGCGTTGGGCGAAAGCCGGGCAGCGGGCTCTCATCAGCCGGGGACGTGTCTCGGCAGTAGAACCAAGTCATGTTCCAGTCCTTGGGGTGACTTGGCGGTTCTGCGTAAGGGAACAGACAATCCCTGCGCCGTTGGATGGAGATGCCGCCTAACTCTAGACTTGGACCGTTTGCGCTCGGTTTGGCGGTTCAAATAGAACAGCTCTCTAAAGAGCAGCAGACTCGGCTCTTCTCCAAGATATACTTCACAAAAAACTTGGAAGTTGCAGATGTTGGATATGGAATTGGGTCCTATATCCTGAGGCCGAAGATCAAAGGAGTTGAGCACGTCCCGGAAGAATTTTGAGCCGGGCGGTGCGAAGCCCCGGCTCATATGGTCGGCAAAGATCACTACCTCCCCGTCTCTCGGCTGTGGCCTTTCTTCGGACGGGTCAGGGGCACGGTAGGACATCACTTCTTTCTTAGGCAGATATCCGGACTTAACGAAGTTGGCCAGGGTCTCTTCGGTGACGCTGGATTTCATCCAGTTGCAAGTGATGGGAGCCTTGGGAGGCATGGTGACGGTTGGTGGTCTACGAGGAAGAGAAAAGTGTCCAGGTTAATTATAAGCCGGAGTTTATCATTCAAGTTACAATGATGGCTTATGAAGGGGACTAATGGTATGTATTGATATGGTGGGTTATCTAAGCCGTCGGGGCTTTCAGGATAAGTTGGTCGTCTACGGCTTACTGCGGTTAAGTCGGAAGATACTACAGAGCATGATTCTCTTTAAACCGGAAAGTTCTACGGCGCGTGTTTTCTCTAAGTCGGAAATATAAGCCGCCAAGATTCAAGGACTGCAGTTTTTACTAAGTGTGGTAAACAGATTTCACATATTACAGTAACTTTTTTGGATCAAAGTAGTCGGAGCAGAGAAAGTTTTCTAGACCTAAAAAACAGAGGCAGGAGAAGTTTTTGAGGTTGAACACAGTTCTTATGCAGTAAAAAGAGGGTTTCTTACAGATGAAATGGGTCTCAAACCTCTACTGCAGTGGTTCTGCGCGAGGTTAAGGATCAACCAACTACGGTGGCAACAAGAACTACCGAGTTTGTGGGCAATGGTGACGAACACGAAGAACTGAAGGAACCCTACCGCAGATCTATTCTAGCAAGGCAGAGAAGACTCACCGGAGTTGAGGAAGAGAGGAGGTCGCCGGCGTTATCTGGTCCGGTCAGGGTGATGCAGCAGCCGGGTCGATGAAGATCAGGGGCGCGACGGCGACGGCGGCGGCAGAAGCTCGGGCAGAGGAACGACAACGCAAGGAAGAAGAAGGAGAGTGTGAGGAGAGAGTGCCGGGCCGGCCTATTTATAAGGTGAGTCATAAGTAGGCGCGGGATTCAAGGAGGCCACGGCGTGGTTATCTCCCCCTTACGGCGCCTCGATTCTCGGAAGGACAGTAAAAGCAAAGATCCGTTGCGGATCTGGCGGAGTAAAAAACGGACTTAATGGAGGATGACGTCACGGCGGATTACCCGGAGTCCAGAGGATGACGTCACTCCGGGTTATGACCTTTACATGAATAGAAGCCGGGGATTTTTTTTTCTGCAGAGCTGAAGATTGACCCGAGCCGGCTCAAGTCAATCTGGGGCCTAATGTTGAGGATATAGACTTTGGAGTCACCCGCCAGGATGGCCGGGTTACTCTAAAGGGTCATTACCAGAAGCCCGGAGCTAAGTTTCAAGACAATGGGCCAGAGATGGGCTGAGACCCGGATATGGCTTAAAGCCCGTAGTTACAATCATTGTTATAGTGGACTTGTAGTGTAAGGCAAGTATTGATTAGAGTCCGAGCCGGACGCTCTTATGAGCCGGCCGGGACTCTAAGGGCTGCTAGGCGTCAGCCTCCCTATATAAAGGGAGGACCCGGCAGCGGTTCAAGGGCGACAACAATCTCTCCGAGAGCCGGGATAAGTGTTTAGCTCCCTGGCGATCGTAACCCTAATCAATAACACCTCGAACTGGACGTAGGCTTTTACCTTCACCGTAAGGGGCCGAACCAGTATAAACCCTCGTGTTCCTTGTCCCGCATAAACCCCTTCAAGCTTCCTAGTTGCGATGGCTCCACGACTAAGTCCTAGCCCAAGGACATCTGCCGTGACAATTCCACGACAGGGGGTCCTCGGATAGCCGGAATATATCCTTTGGCCGGACTGTTGGACTATGAAGATACAAGATTGAAGACTTCGTCCTGTGTCCGGATGGGACTCTCCTTGGCGTGGAAGGCAAGCTTGGCGATATGGATATGTAGATCTCCTCCCTTGTAACCGACTATGTGTAACCCTAGCCCCCTCCGGTGTCTATATAAGCCGGAGGGTTTAGTCCGTAGGACAACAACAATCATACCATAGGCTAGCTTCTAGGGTTTAGCCTCTGCGATCTCGTGGTAGATCAACTCTTGTAATACTCATATCATCAAGATCAATCAAGCAGGAAGTAGGGTATTACCTCCATCGAGAGGGCCCGAACCTGGGTAAACATCGTGTCCCCCGCCTCCTGTTACCATCTACCTTAGACGCACAGTTCGGGACCCCCTACCCGAGGTCCGCCGGTTTTGACACCGACAAAGAGCAACACATCAAAGCAAGTTTAAATGAGGCCGGATATAACATATAACAATTCCGGTAAGTCCTCATATGCAAATTTTGAAAATGGTCCATATCTGATTAGCACACAATGTTGAAGTTGTTAGACATCAATTTAAAATGCATCAAGATGATCTACACGGTTTTCTAGTCAAGTTACATATAAAGTTCATTTAATTCGGAGCTACGGCCTAGAAGATATGAGCAAAACAAGTTGAACATGGCATTGATCCAAAATGCATTCAAACATCAAGCAAACACACTCAAAACATGGATGCAATAAGGTAACATGAAACTACATGCAAAACTAAGCAATTTTCATATAGAGCACACTCAAAACGGAGCAACGGTTCAACACACACATGAAACAAGTTTAAAGGACAAGCTGTCTAAAACAGCAACTAGGCATCTCGCAAGTATCAAAACGACATGCTACAGCACCCCAACATGAAAACAAAAGGCATGGACGTGATGTACAGGTAAACCATTATAAAACATGAACACTGAGCTATCTCTATAAACCATTAGAACATGCTCAAAACAACATGGAAATATTGCAAATAATAACAGATTCACAGACTTGGCAGAAAAAACACTGAGCATGACAGAAATAACATCAGGTTGCAATGTTTAGAGCTATCAAACAACATGTTACCGCAAGTTATCATGGCAAACTTGAGGATAGCATGCTATTACTAAAACCACTTAACAAAAATCTATTACTGAACATATTCCAAATATCAAAATAAAAGATGGTAGAATCCATGCAAACATGGCAAATGATATGACAGATTCAGACGGTGAAAATAACAGCACATGGCAGGAACAACGATAAGTAGGCATGTTGGTGAGCTTGTACCACTCACCAAAAGGCATTTCATGGCATGTGAAGTCAACCAATAGTAAGATGGCATAATTATGAAGCTAAGCATGGCAAGATAAAGTTTATAGGGTGCATGGATCACTGGCAAAACACATGGCAAAAATTAACTTAATGTTAACAGGCTGACAGCAACATTATTTAGCAAGTTTGGAGCATTATAACAACAAGCTACAGCAATCCATAATTGTAACAAAGGGCATTAGTAGATAGAGCATAACATGTAGATCAAAACATCCTTAGTGAACATCTCCAGATTATGCACAGAATGACTTGTAGAAGCAGGTTTACATAGCATAACAATGTAACAGACTCAGACTTTGCAGAAATGACCAAGTCATAGATAACAGCAAGCATCATGGGTCCTACTTTGCAAGCTTGTTTCAAACAACACATGGCAAAACATTAAGAGTGCATTGCACCATAGCAAGGATGGCATGTTGTAGCTCAAAACACATGTAGACATAAAGCTCATAGGATGCACACATAAAATGCAATGAAAAAGACAAATCATCAAGTTCTGTTAACAGACAGCAGCTAACATCATATAGCACTCTTGCAACGAGGATAAGGGCATCAAGATGAACTCAAACAAGCATTCCACAGTACAATCAAATGAAGACCATCCCGTGATAAACAAGCACATATCAAGATCATCTCATTCGGACAAACATGCACGTAGTTATGAGCCTCACAAGATGCATATATGACGTAGACAGAAAAGGACTTGGTGGTTTTTTACCCAGCGAAAATTGGGACAGGCAGTTCCAGGACGGGGGTTGACGAAGCTCCATGGCCTACGGCGGCGAGCCGGGACTCCGGGAGGACTCGGGAAGGCCGGGAATGGGTCGAGGGTGACCGGATCTGGTGGCTCCCGGCCGGATCGGGCGAGGGATGCGGCCAGCGACGAGCACCAAGCTCCATGGGTCAGTGGCAGCCATGGCAGAGCTCCTGCGGGAGAGAGCACGGGAGAGGTGAGAGGAGAAGGAGACGGGCAGGGGAAGGAGGAGCAGGGCGCGAGGGGTCCGGCATGCTGGTCGTGGTCGCCAGCGGGCGGCGCGACGAGGTTCGCCAGCGGGAGGCGGCTCTGGATCGGGAGCTCCTCTCCCGATCTGGAGCGCTCGGGCTTGCGGGCACGGAGGAGCACGGCTGACTCGGGCCCGGGGCGGGCCGGATGCGGGCCTGCAGGGCCGTGGCGGGGGTGTTGAGGATATAGACCTTAGAGTCACCCACCAGGAGGAGCCGGGTTACTCATATGGTCATTGCCAGAAGCCCGGCGCCGAGCTTAAAGACGGTGGGCCAAAGACGGGCTTAGGACCCGAATATGGCTTAAGGCCCATAGTTACAATCATTATTATGGTAGAACTTGTAGTGTAAGGCAAGAGTAGTCGAGAGTCCGAGCCGGACACTCTTATGAGCCGGCCGGGACTCTGAGAACTGCTGGGCGTCAGCCTCCCTATATAAAGGGACGACCCGACAGTGGTTTGGGGGCGAGAACAATCTCATCGAGAGCCGGGCATAGCAGTTTAGCTCCCTGGTGATCGTAACCTTAATCAATACCACCTCAAACTGGACGTAGGCTTTTACCTTCACCATAAGGGGCCGAACCAGTATAAACCCTCGTGTTCCTTGTCCTGCATTAACCCCTTCAAGCTTCCTAGTTGCGATGGCTCCACGACTAAGTCCTAGCTCGAGGACATCTGCCATGACAATTCCACGACAGTTGGCGCCCACCGTGGGGCCAGCGCACGGTGGATTTGAGTTCTTGAAGGGCGGCTTCGAAGGGCTCAAGGGATACGCTGTGGGCCAGATGACCAAGAATCGTCGCGGCAAGCTCTACATCGACGATGCAAACTGGGGCCCCGACGCCGGCTCAATTGAGTACGGGTACCGGGTCCCCTTCGGCGGAATTCATGTTTTCATTGGCAAGATTGGTGAGCCAGGCCCTGAGCCGGGTCTTTGCGCCGATCTCGTCGAGACGGCTCGGCGTGCACGACCCGCCCGGGCCCGGCCTGCCTTAAGGCATGCTTTTGTGGGATGTATCCATGGAGGGCCCTCTGATCGATCTGGACCTGGTGATGAGGCGGCCGCCGGCTCTGACGGCGAGTCGTCCACCGACGAGTCAAACTCGTTGTATCAACTTCAAGATGGCAGGCTCATGGGTTGTTCCGATGGTGATAGTATTCCGGACCCGTTTGAGCCGCCAAGTCAGGTTGGAGTCTTTATGGTCGGTGCACAGTCTGTTCAGAACCCCGCTGCTGGAGCAGGAAACCCGGTGCCCTCTCCGGCTCAGGTACTAATGGATCTCACGGACAAGATGACGGCTCTGTTAACCGCCACGGTTGACCCGGCAGATCAAGCTCAGCATGATGCGGAGGTGGTGGAGTTAAAATTGGATCTAGTGAAAGCTAAGGAGGATCTGGCAGCAGAAGGGATCAGGATGGCTGCGGAAAGGGCAGCTCTCGACGCCCAAACCCAGTTGATTCAAGCGCAGTCCTTCCGGCTCACGATGCATCAAAACGCGTCCAATGAGGTCCTGAGAAGGAGGCATCAAAAGGCCCAATCCCGACTCCCTCCGGTTTACGATCCACGAAACCTCTTCAACACGCCAGGTGCAGGATCTAGTAACCCGCCAGGGGTCATAGTGCCCGGGTCTGGGACCCCTATTCAGCCACAAGTGATGGGGCCTCCCCAGGTGCCCCCAGCCCCGCCTCAGTACGTGCCAATACCCCCGGGTCATTATAATAACCCGCTGGAGAACATGGTCGCGGCGGCGGCACAGCTGGCCGCTCTCCCGGTTGACGGCGACTCTCCGACGGCTATTGAAACCCGCCGGGTCAGGGAACTCCTTCAGACAGCACTGGCGCAGCAAGAGGCGTACTCCTATAGCCGGGACAGGATCCACTCGACCCCTCGCCCAGGCCGGAGCCCGAGTTACAGCAGGCACATGGTCTCAGCGACCGGCTCAAGTAACGTCCGACGCCATGACCCGCCCCCTGGCCATGGCCCGGCTCATAACGGAGCCTTTCACGCAGCAGACCAAGACAGAGCACGGCGAGAGGCGGAGCAGGTGCCCCAGCTGACGGCTTACCAGACCGCCCCCCCAGCTTATCCGACGGCTTCCGTCGACGTGGGTATCCCTACCAGGACTAGGGGTGTCCCTTGTTTAGTGCCAGCTATCCGCAACGAACGTCTACCCAAGGACTTCAAAGGCCCTAGGAAGGTGCCTAATTACACAGCAGACTTACAACCCGCAGCCTGGATCGAGAGTTACGAGATGGCTATGGAACTGTTGGAGGTCAGTGAGGCGGCCATGGCTAAGTACTTCACCATGATGTTAGATGGGACTGCCCGCACTTGGTTGAAAGGGCTACCACCGAATTCCATTGGGTCTTGGGCTGAGCTGAAGGCCCGGTTCATCCAAAACTTCAAGGATACCTATAGGCAGTCTATGTCAATCATGGATTTGACTAACTGCAAGCAGCAGGAGGGTGAGTCTACGACACATTGGGTTCGCCGGGTTAAGGAGATAATACATTCCTCGGATAAAATGGATGCCGGCTCTGTAGTCTTAATGTTGGAGCAGAATTGTCGTTTTGTGCCCCTGAAGATGAAACTCGGGCGGCTTAAGCGCGACTTCAATGATATAGGTACACTGATGGTGGCTCTTGTCAAGTACGCCGATTCTGATGGTACCAAGGACCCCGCTTCAGATGATGAAAGGACAGGGAAGGGAAAGAAGAACGGCAATGGCAAGGGTCCTCAGCATAACCCGGGAAACCAAGGAGGAGGCAAGCGCAAGGCCGATGGCAGCCTAGAGTTTGTAGCCAACGCCAGCTCGCAAGGTAGTAACCAGCGACACAAGGGGAGGCCCCCTCCCCGAGGCGGCGGGTCCGGCCCGACGCTGGAACAACTGTTGAATGAGCCTTGTCCAAGGCATGGCTCTAGAGAGAAGCCAGCAACTCATCTATGGAAGGATTGTGCAATCATGAAGGCCTTTAAGAATTACAATGGCCCGGGCGGCGGCTCAGGCGCCGGTGGTTTTCATGGCCCGGGCGGCGGCTCAAATTCTAACCCTCAGAATGGTCAAGGGGGCTTTAATCAGCAGTCCGGCCAGGGTCATCAACAGCAGCAGGGAGGTTATCAGACCAATCCAAAGCAGCTTAGCGGTGGGCAGTATCATGTGTTTACCACCAGTCTGTGCAAGCGAGACCAGAAGCTTCATAAGAGGGCTGTGAACGCTGTTGAGCCGGCGGTTCCACGCTACTTGCGGTGGTCAGAGCAACCTATAGTGTGGAGTAGGGAGGATCACCCTCCCCGGGTGGATAATCCGGGTCACTTGGCCCTGGTGGTGGCTCCTCAGGTGGGAGGATATAAGTTCACTAAGGTACTCATGGATGGGGGCAGCAGCATCAACATCCTCTATTATGAGACATTTCGTCGTATGGGGTTGATTGATAAGAATCTCAGCCAATCAAACACTATTTTCCATGGTGTGGTACCTGGTAAGTCGGCTTACCCAGTCGGCAAGATCGAGTTGGAAGTGGCCTTCGGAGATGAGAACAACTACAGGGTGGAAAAATTGACCTTTGAGGTGGTCAAGATAAGAAGTCTGTACCATGCCATATTTGGGCGGCCGGCTTATGCCAAGTTCATGGCACGGCCGTGTTACGTATATTTACAGCTCAAGATGCCGGGTCATAATGGGACCATTACGGTTCACGGCAGTCGGAAGGTGGCCTTGGAGTGTGAGGAAGGCGATGCAGCTTATGCAGAATCTGTTTGTGCAACAGAGGAGTTGAAGTTTTACAAAGACAACGTCGACCCAACAGATATGACCTCTCTGAAAAAGCCGACTACGGAGCATGAGCCGGCAATGAAATTTAAGTCGGCTGATGAGACTAAACTTGTTGATTTCGTTCCAGGAGATTCATCTCAGCAATTCAGCATCAGTGCCAATCTGGATCCAAAATAGGAAAGCGCGCTCATCGAGTTCATCCGTGAGAATAGGGACATCTTCGCATGGAAACCTTCTGACATGCCAGGTGTACCTAGAGAACTCACTGAGCACACTCTCAATGTTGATCCAAAATTTAAGCCGGTTAGACAGTTCCTTCGGCGGTTTAATGAAGAGAGGCGGAAAGCCATTGGCGAAGAGGTGGCCCGGCTCTTGGCGGCTGGGTTTATTGTTGAATTCTTCCACCCAGAATGGTTAGCTAACCCGGTGCTCGTACTCAAGAAGAACGGCACTTGGCGAATGTGTGTGGACTACACGGACTTAAATAAAGCATGTCCGGCTGATCCTTTTGCCCTTCCCCGTATTGATCAAATTATTGATGCTACGGCCGGTTGTGCGCGCTTAAGTTTCCTGGACGCTTATTCTGGATATCATCAGATTAAAATGGCGGTGAAGGACCAGGAGAAGACGGCGTTCATCACTCCCTTTGGAGCCTTCTGCTATGTATCCATGCCCTTTGGACTCAAGTGTGCACAGGCGACTTATCCGCGTTGCGTGCAGAACTGTCTTCATAAGCAGATTGGGCGCAATGTTCATGCTTATGTGGACGATATTGTGGTTAAATCCATAAAGGAGGAAACCCTGATAGATGATTTGAGAGAAACCTTTGATAATCTCCGGGTCTACAAGATGATGCTTAACCCGGCCAAGTGTGTCTTTGGTGTCCCTGCAGGCAAGCTCTTGGGTTTTTTGGTTTCTGACAGAGGCATTGAGGCTAACCCGGAGAAGATCAAGGCCATCACCTCCCTGCCTAAGCCGGCATGTATAAATGACGTTCAGCGTTTGGCGGGTCGCATCGCTGCTTTAAGCCGGTTTATAAGCCGTTTGGGTGAGAAGGCCATGCCATTATATCAGTTGATGAAGAAAACTGATAACTTTGTCTGGAATGATGCAGCTAATACCGCTTTTGAGGATTTGAAGAAGCAGCTGGCAGAGCCCCCAGTCCTTGCTTCTTCGATTGATAAGGAGCCCTTATTACTGTACGTGGCGGCGAACACACGAGCCGTCAGTGTGGCTGTGGTGGTGGAACACAAGGAAGAGGGTAAGGAGCATCCGGTTCAGCGGCCGGTTTATTATGTCAGCGAAGTGCTTATTGAGTCCAAACAGCGGTATCCACATTGGCAGAAGCTTGTTTATGGTGTGTTCATGGCAAGCCGGAAGCTTAAGCATTATTTCCAGGGTCATCCCACAACCGTGGTCAGTTCTGCCCGTCTTGGTGATATCATTCAAAACAGAGAGGCCACAGGGAGAGTGGCTAAGTGGGCTATCGAGCTCGTGAAGGAAATATGCCCTAGAGGCAATAATAAAGTATTATATATTTCCTTGTATCATGATAAATGTTTATTATTCATGCTAGAATTGTATTAACCGGAAACATAATACATGTGTGAATACATAGACAAACAAAGTGTCACTAGTATGCCTCTACTTGACTAGCTCGTTAATCAAAGATGGTTATGTTTCCTAGCCATAGACATGAGTTGTTATTTGATTAACGGGATCACCTCATTAGGAGAATGACGTGATTGACATGACCCATTACGTTGGCTTAGCACCCGATCGTTTAGTATGTTGCTATTGCTTTCTTCATGACTTATACATGTTCCTAAGACTATGAGATTATGCAACTCCCGTTTACCGGAGGAACACTTTGTGTGCTACCAAACGTCACAACGTAACTGGGTGATTATAAAGGTGCTCTACAGGTGTCTCCAAAGGTACTTGTTGGGTTGGCGTATTTCGAGAATAGGATTTGTCACTCCGATTGTCGGAGAGGTATCTCTGGGCCCACTCGGTAATGCACATCACTATAAGCCTTGCAAGCATTGTGACTAATAAGTTAGTTGCGGGATGATGTATTGCGGAACGAGTAAAGAGACTTACCGGTAACGAGATTGAACTAGGTATCGAGATACCGACGATCGAATCTCGGGCAAGTAACATACCGATGACAAAGGGAACAACGTATGTTGTTATGCGGTCTGACCGATAAAGATCTTCGTAGAATATGTGGGAGCCAATATGGGCATCCAGGTCCCGCTATTGGTTATTGACCGGAGAGATGTCTCGGTCATGTCTACATTGTTCTCGAACCCAAAGGGTCCGCACGCTTAAAGTTACGATGACAGTTATATTATGAGTTTATGTGATTTGATGTACCGAAGGTTGTTCGGAGTCCCGGATGTGATCACGGACATGACGAGGAGTCTCGAAATGGTCGAGACGTAAAGATTGATATATTGGACGACTATATTCGGACACCGGAAGTGTTCCGGAGAAGTTTCGGATTAAACCGGAGTGCCGGAGGGTTACCGGAACCCCCCGGGGAAGTATTGGGCCTTAGTGGGCCTTGAGGGGAGAAAGAGGGCAGCAGCCATGAGGAGGTGCGCCCCCTCCCAGAGGAGTCCTAGTTGGACTAGGAGAGGGGGGCGCAGCCCCCTTTCCCTCTCCCTCTCCCTCTCTTTCCTTCCCCCCTTCTTTTCCTAGTAGGACTAGGAAAGGGGAGTCCTACTCCTACTAGGAGGAGGACTCCCCCCCTCTCCTTGGCGCGCCCCATAGGCAGCCGGCCTCCCCTTGCTCCTTTATATACGGGGGCAGGGGGGCACCTAAGACAACAATTGATCCTTGAGATCTCTTAGCCGTGTGCGGTGCCCCCCTCCACCAAATTACACCTTGATAATACCGTTGCGGAGCTTAGGCGAAGCCCTGCGTCGGTGGAACATCATCATCGTCACCACGCCGTCGTGCTGACGAAACTCTCCCTCAACACTCGGCTGGATCGGAGTTCGAGGGACGTCATCGAGCTGAACGTGTGTAGAACTCGGAGGTGCCGTGCGTTCGGTACTTGATCGGTCGGATCGTGAAGACGTACGACTACATCAACCGCGTTGTGATAACGCTTCCGCTGTCGGTCTACGAGGGTACGTGGACAACACTCTCCCCTCTTGTTGCTATGCATCACCATGATCTTGCGTGTGCGTAGGAAATTTTTGAAATTACTACGTTCCCCAACAGTGGCATCCGAGCCTGGTTTTATGCGTTGATGCTATACACGAGTAGAACACAAGTGAGTTGTGGGCGATATAAGTCATACTGCTTACCAGCATGTCATACTTTGGTTCAGCGGTATTGTGAGATGAAGCGGCCCGGACCGACATTACGCGTACGCTTACGCGAGACTGGTTTCACCGTTCGGAGCACTCGTTGCTGAAAGGTGACTGGCGGGTGTCTGTCTCTCTCACTTTAGTTGAACCGAGTGTGGCTACGCCCGGTCCTTGCGAAGGTTAAAACAACACCAACTTGACAAACTATCGTTGTGGTTTTGATGCGTAGGTAAGAACGGTTCTTGCTAAGCCCGTAGCAGCCACGTAAAACTTGCAACAACAAAGTAGAGGACGTCTAACTTGTTTTTGCAGGGCATGTTGTGATGTGATATGGTCAAGACATGATGTGATATAATGTGTTGTATGAGATGATCATGTTTTGTAACCGAGTTATCGGCAACTGGCAGGAGCCATATGGTTGTCGCTTTATTGTATGAGATGCAATCGCCATGTAATAGTTTTACTTTATCACTAAGCGGTAGCGATAGTCGTAAAAGTAATAAGTTGGCGAGACGACAACGATGCTACGATGGAGATCAAGGTGTCGCGCCGGTGACGATGGCGATCATGACGGTGCTTCGGAGATGGAGATCACAAGCACGGTGCTTCGGAGATGGAGATCACAAGCACGGTGCTTCGGAGATGGAGATCACAAGCACAAGATGATGATGGCCATATCATATCACTTATATTGATTGCATGTGATGTTAATCCTTTATGCATCTTATCTTGCTTTGATTGACGGTAGCATTATAAGATGATCTCTCACTAAAATTTCAAGATAAAAGTGTTCTCCCTGAGTATGCACCGTTGCAAAAGTTCTTCGTGCTGAGACACCACGTGTTAATCGGGTGTGATAGGCTCTACGTTCAAATACAACGGGTGCAAAACAGTTGCACACGCGGAATACTCGGGTTAAACTTGACGAGCCTAGCATATACAGATATGGCCTCGGAACACAGAGACCGAAAGGTCGAGCGTGAATCATATAGTAGATATGATCAACATAGTGATGTTCACCATTGAAACTACTCCATCTCACGTGTTAATCGGTCATGGTTTAGTTGCTTTGGATCACATAATCACTTAGATGATTAGAGAGATGTCTATCTAAGTGGGAGTTCTTTAGTAATATGATTAATTGAACTTAAATTTATCATGAACTTAGTACCTGATAGTATCTTGCTTGTCTATGTTAATTGTAGATATATGGCCCGTGCTGTTGTTCCGTTGAATTTTAATGCGTTCCTTGAGAAAGCTAAGTTGAAAGATGATGGTAGCAATTACACGGACTGGGTCCGTAACTTGAGGATTATCCTCATTGCTGCACAGAAGAATTACGTCCTGGAAGCACCGCTAGGTGCCAGGCCTCCTGCAAGAGCTACACCAGAAGTTATGAACGTCTGGCAAAGCAAAGCTGATGACTACTCAATAGTTCAGTGTGCCATGCTTTACGGCTTAGAACCGGGACTTCAACGACGTTTTGAACGTCATGGAGCATATGAGATGTTCCAGGAGTTGAAGTTAATATTTCAAGCAAATGCCCGGATTGAGAGATATGAAGTCTCCAATAAGTTCTATAGCTGCAAGATGGAAGAGAATAGTTCTGTCAGTGAGCATATACTCAGAATGTCTGGGTATAATAATCACTTGATTCAACTGGGAGTTCAACTTCCGGATGATTGCGTCATTGACAGAATTCTTCAATCACTGCCACCAAGCTACAAGAGCTTCGTAATGAACTATAACATGCAAGGGATGGATAAGACGATTCCCGAGCTCTTCGCAATGCTAAAGGCAGCGGAGGTAGAAATCAAAAAGGAGCATCAAGTGTTGATGGTCAGTAAAACCACTAGTTTCAAGAAAAAGGGCAAAGGGAAGAAGAAAGGGAACTTCAAGAAGAATAGCAAGCAAGTTGCTGTTCAGGAGAAGAAATCCAAGTCTGGACCTAAGCCTGAAACTGAGTGCTTCTACTGTAAGCAGACTGGCCACTGGAAGCGGAACTGCCCCAAGTATTTGGCGAATAAGAAGGATGGCAAGGTTAACAAAGGTATATGTGATATACATGTTATTGATGTGTACCTTACTAATACTCGCAGTAGCACCTGGGTATTTGATACTGGTTCTGTTGCTAATATTTGCAACTCAAAACAGGGGCTACGGATTAAGCGAAGTTTAGCTAAGGACGAGGTGACGATGCGCGTGGGAAATGGTTCCAAAGTCGATGTGATCGCCGTCGGCACGCTACCTCTACATCTACCTTCGGGATTAGTTTTAGACCTAAATAATTGTTATTTGGTGCCAGCGTTGAGCATGAACATTATATCTGGATCTTGTTTAATGCGAGACGGTTATTCATTTAAATGAGAGAATAATGGTTGTTCTATTTATATGAATAATATCTTTTATGGTCATGCACCCTTGAAGAGTGGTCTATTTTTAATGAATCTCGATAGTAGTGATACACATATTCATAATGTTGAAACCAAAAGATGCAGAGTTAATAATGACAGTACAACTTATTTGTGGCACTGCCGTTTGGGTCATATCGGTGTAAAGCGTATGAAGAAACTCCATACTGATGGAATTTTGGAAACACTTGATTTTGAATCACTTGGTACTTGCGAACCGTGCCTTATGGGCAAGATGACAAAAACACCGTTCTCCGGAACTATGGAGAGAGCAAAAGATTTGTTGGAAATCATACATACAGATGTATGTGGTCCGATGAATATTGAAGCTCGTGGCGGATATCGTTATTTTCTCACCTTCACAGATGATTTGAGCAGATATGGGTATATCTACTTAATGAAACATAAGTTTGAAACATTTGAAAAAATTCAAAGAATTTCAGAGTGAAGTTGAAAATCATCGTAACAAGAAAATAAAATTCCTACGATCTGATCGTGGAGGAGAATATTTGAGTTACGAGTTTGGTCTACATTTGAAACAATGCGGAATAGTTTCGCAACTCACGCCACCCGGAACACCACAGCGTAATGGTGTGTCTGAACGTCGTAATCGCACTTTACTAAATATGGTGCGATCTATGATGTCTCTTACTGATTTACCGCTATCGTTTTGGGGTTATGCTTTAGAGACGGCTGCATTCACTCTAAATAGCACACCATCGAAATCCATTAGGACGATGCCTTATGAACTATGGTTTGGCAAGAAACCAAAGTTGTCGTATCTTAAAGTTTGGGGTTGCGATGCTTATGTGAAGAAACTTCAACCTGATAAGCTCGAACCTAAATCGGAGAAATGTGTCTTCATAGGATACCCAAAGGAGACCATTGGGTACACCTTCTATCACAGATCCGAAGGCAAGATATTTGTTGCTAGAAATGGATCCTTTCTAGAGAAGGAGTTTCTCTCGAAAGATGTGAGTGGGAGGAACGTAGAACTTGATGAGGTAACCATACCTGCTCCCTTATTGGAAAGTAGATCATCGCAGAGATCAGTTTCTACGACACCTACACCAAGTAGTGAGGAAGTTAATGATAATGATCATGAAACTTCAGATCAAGTTATTACTGAACTTCGTAGGTCAACTAGATCAAGATCCGCACCAGAGTGGTACGGTAATCCTGTTCTGGAGGTCATGTTACTAGACCATGGCGAACCTACGAACTATGAAGAAGCGATGGTGAGCCCAGATTCCGCAAAATGGCTTGAAGCCATGAAATCCGAGATAGGGTCCATGTATGAGAACAAAGTATGGACTTTGGTTGACTTGCCCGATGGTCGGCAAGCCATTGAAAATAAATGGATCTTCAAGAAGAAGACTGACGCTGATGGTAATGTTACTATCTATAAAGCTCGACTTGTTGTGAAAGGTTTTCGACAAGTTCAAGGGATTGACTACGATGAGACCTTCTCACCCGTAGCGATGCTTAAGTCTGTCCGAATCATGCTAGCAATTGCCGCATTTTATGATTATGAAATTTGGCAACTGGATGTCAAAACTGCGTTCCTGAATGGATTTCTGGAAGAAGAGTTGTATATGATGCAACCCGAAGGTTTTGTCGATCCAAAGGGAGCTAACAAAGTGTGCAAGCTCCAGCGATCCATTTATGGACTGGTGCAAGCCTCTCGGAGTTGGAATAAACGCTTTGATAGTGTGATCAAAGCATTTGGTTTTATACAGACTTTTGGAGAAGCCTGTATCTACAAGAAAGTGAGTGGGAGCTCGATAGCATTTCTGATATTATATGTGGATGACATATTACTGATTGGAAATGATATTGAATTTCTGGATAGCATAAAGGGATACTTGAATAAAAGTTTTTCAATGAAAGACCTCGGTGAAGCTGCATATATATTAGGCATTAAGATCTATAGAGATAGATCAAGACGCTTAATTGGACTTTCACAAAGCACATACCTTGACAAAGTTTTGAAGAAGTTCAAAATGGATCAAGCAAAGAAAGGGTTCTTGCCTGTACTACAAGGTGTGAGATTGAGTAAGACTCAATGCCCGACCACTGCAGAAGATAGAGAGAAGATGAAAGATGTTCCCTATGCTTCAGCCATAGGCTCTATCATGTATGCAATGCTGTGTACCAGACCTGATGTGTCCCTGGCTATAAGTTTAGCAGGGAGGTACCAAAGTAATCCAGGAGTGGATCACTGGACAGCGGTCAAGAACATCCTGAAATACCTGAAAAGGACTAAGGATATGTTTCTCGTATATGAAGGTGACAAAGAGCTCATCGTAAATGGTTACGTTGATGCAAGCTTTGACACTGATCCGGACGATTCGAAATCGCAAACCGGATACGTATTTTCATTGAACGGTGGAGCTGTCAGTTGGTGCAGTTCCAAGCAAAGTGTCGTGGCGGGATCTACGTGTGAAGCGGAATACATAGCTGCTTCGGAAGCAGCGAATGAAGGAGTCTGGATGAAGGAGTTCATAACCGATCTAGGTGTCATACCTAGTACATCGGGACCAATAAAAATCTTTTGTGATAATACTGGTGCAATTGCCTTAGCAAAGGAATCCAGATTT
The DNA here is from genome assembly GCF_018294505.1 of Triticum aestivum. Lineage (NCBI taxonomy): Eukaryota > Viridiplantae > Streptophyta > Magnoliopsida > Poales > Poaceae > Triticum > Triticum aestivum. The sequence continues at coordinate 489,833,320 of NC_057814.1, read as the reverse complement.
CACAAGAGAACCAAGCACATCAGAAGACGCTTCAATTCCATCCGGGATTTAGTCCAGGTGGGAGACATAGAAATTTGCAAGATACATACGGATCTGAATGTAGCAGATCCGTTGACTAAGCCTCTTCCACGAGCAAAACATGATCAGCACCAAGACTCCATGGGTGTAAGAATCATTACTATGTCATCTAGATTATTGACTCTAGTGCAAGTGGGAGACTGAAGGAAATATGCCCTAGAGGCAATAATAAAGTATTATATATTTCCTTGTATCATGATAAATGTTTATTATTCATGCTAGAATTGTATTAACCGGAAACATAATACATGTGTGAATACATAGACAAACAAAGTGTCACTAGTATGCCTCTACTTGACTAGCTCGTTAATCAAAGATGGTTATGTTTCCTAGCCATAGACATGAGTTGTTATTTGATTAACGGGATCACCTCATTAGGAGAATGACGTGATTGACATGACCCATTACGTTGGCTTAGCACCCGATCGTTTAGTATGTTGCTATTGCTTTCTTCATGACTTATACATGTTCCTAAGACTATGAGATTATGCAACTCCCGTTTACCGGAGGAACACTTTGTGTGCTACCAAACGTCACAACGTAACTGGGTGATTATAAAGGTGCTCTACAGGTGTCTCCAAAGGTACTTGTTGGGTTGGCGTATTTCGAGAATAGGATTTGTCACTCCGATTGTCGGAGAGGTATCTCTGGGCCCACTCGGTAATGCACATCACTATAAGCCTTGCAAGCATTGTGACTAATAAGTTAGTTGCGGGATGATGTATTGCGGAACGAGTAAAGAGACTTACCGGTAACGAGATTGAACTAGGTATCGAGATACCGACGATCGAATCTCGGGCAAGTAACATACCGATGACAAAGGGAACAACGTATGTTGTTATGCGGTCTGACCGATAAAGATCTTCGTAGAATATGTGGGAGCCAATATGGGCATCCAGGTCCCGCTATTGGTTATTGACCGGAGAGATGTCTCGGTCATGTCTACATTGTTCTCGAACCCAAAGGGTCCGCACGCTTAAAGTTACGATGACAGTTATATTATGAGTTTATGTGATTTGATGTACCGAAGGTTGTTCGGAGTCCCGGATGTGATCACGGACATGACGAGGAGTCTCGAAATGGTCGAGATGTAAAGATTGATATATTGGACGACTATATTCGGACACCGGAAGTGTTCCGGAGAAGTTTCGGATTAAACCGGAGTGCCGGAGGGTTACCGGAACCCCCCGGGGAAGTATTGGGCCTTAGTGGGCCTTGAGGGGAGAAAGAGGGCAGCAGCCATGAGGTGGTGCGCCCCCTCCCAGAGGAGTCCTAGTTGGACTAGGAGAAGGGGGCGCAGCCCCCTTTCCCTCTCCCTCTCCCTCTCTTTCCTTCCCCCCTTCTTTTCCTAGTAGGACTAGGAAAGGGGAGTCCTACTCCTACTAGGAGGAGGACTCCCCCCCTCTCCTTGGCGCGCCCCATAGGCAGCCGGCCTCCCCTTGCCCCTTTATATACGGGGGCAGGGGGGCACCTAAGACAACAATTGATCCTTGAGATCTCTTAGCCGTGTGCGGTGCCCCCCTCCACCAAATTACACCTTGATAATACCGTTGCGGAGCTTAGGCGAAGCCCTGCGTCGGTGGAACATCATCATCGTCACCACGCCGTCGTGCTGACGAAACTCTCCCTCAACACTCGGCTGGATCGGAGTTCGAGGGACGTCATCGAGCTGAACGTGTGTAGAACTCGGAGGTGCCGTGCGTTCGGTACTTGATCGGTCGGATCGTGAAGACGTACGACTACATCAACCGCGTTGTGATAACGCTTCCGCTATCGGTCTACGAGGGTACGTGGACAACACTCTCCCCTCTCGTTGCTATGCATCACCATGATCTTGCGTGTGCGTAGGAAATTTTTGAAATTACTACGTTCCCCAACAGCTCGGACCTCATGGTCTCAAATATGTGCCACGCACTGCTGTTAAATCTCAGGCCCTGGTAGATTTCATCAATGATTGGACAGAGTCACAAGTGCCCGAGCAAAAGCCGGATAACACATATTGGACTATTCACTTCGATGGGTCCAGGCAGTTGGAGGGCTCGGGGGTTGGAGTTGTATTGGCTTCCCCTAAAGGTGACAAGTTCCATTATGTGCTACAGTTGATGTTTCCTTGCACTAACAATGCGGCTGAGTACGAGGCCTTGCTCCACGGTCTTCGGATGGCTAAGGAGATGAGCTTGAGCCGGGTAAGGTGTTTCAGTGACTCAGACTTGGTGGCTCAACAAGTATCAGGCAAGTGGGACTCTAAGGACCCTCTCATGGCGGCTTATTGCCGCGAAGTTGATGCTATTGCTGGGCACTTTCAGGGCTACCAAGTAGAGCACATTGATCGCAGGAAGAACGAGGCGGCTGATGCTTTAAGCCGGCTAGGCTCTCAGCGAAAGCCGGTGCCGCCCAATACTTTCCTGGATGTCCTGTATAATCCTTCTGTTAAGTTGCCTACAGAGGAAAACTTGGCTGTCCCCGACCTGGAGGCACGACTGGTGGCGGCTCTCCATATCATACCAGACTGGACAATGCCCTATCTGGCTTACATGACCCGGGGCGAGTTGCCTGAGGATGAAACTTTGGCCAGGCAAATAACTCGGCGGGCTAAGTCAATGATTGTTATCAATGGTGAGTTGCACCACCGCAGTGTTACGAGAGCATTTCAGCGTTGTGTTTCCCCTGAGGAAGGGCAAGAGATCTTGCGTGAGATCCATGAAGGGGATTGTGGCCATCACGCCGGCTCAAAGTCTCTTGTGGCCAAGGCTTTTCGTCATGGTTTTTATTGGTTGACAGCTCATGCTGATGCAGAGGACTTGGTCAGTAAATGTGATGGTTACCAAAGGTTCTCGCGACGGGCTCATGTACCAGCTCAAGAGCTGAGGATGATCCCAATTACTTGGCCCTTTGCGGTCTGGGGGCTGGATATGGTTGGGCCTTTCAAAAGATCCAAGGATAAGAAGACCCACCTTTTGGTGGCAGTTGACAAGTTTACCAAGTGGGTTGAAGCGGAGCCAGTTAGCAAGTGCGATGCAGCCACGGCGGTTCAGTTTATGAAAAAGGTGATCTTTCGCTTTGGTTTTCCACACAGCATTATAACTGACAATGGCACCAATTTATCCAAAGGCGCCATGGAGGAGTTTTGTCAACGAGAGCATATCCGACTTGATGTTTCCTCGGTGGCTCATCCTCAATCCAATGGTCAGGCGGAGAGAGATAATCAGGAGCTGAAGGGCATCAAGCCCCGGCTTTTGGTCCCTTTGCAACGGACGCCGGGTTGTTGGGTGGAGGAGTTGCCCTCCGTGTTATGGAGCATCAACACTACTCCTAACAGGTCTACAGGTTTTACGCCTTTCTTCATGGTTTATGGGGCAGAAGCAGTCCTCCCCAGTGACATCCGTCATGACTCACCTCGAGTGGCGGCTTACGTTGAGGCGGATAATGAACAGGCGTGCCAGGATGCTCTTGACTTGTTGGACGAACAGCGTGATGTGGCAGCAGCCCGTTCAGCGATTTACCAACAAGACCTGCGCCGTTATCATAGCCGCCGGGTTAAATCCCGGATCTTCCAGGAAGGTGATCTCGTGCTCCGGCTCATCCAGGATCAAACAGATGCGCACAAGCTATCCCCGCCTTGGGAAGGGCCCTTTGTGGTCAGCAAGAATTTGCACAACGGGTCATATTACCTCATTGACATTCGGGAGCATAAAGATTCACGTAAGTCGGAGGAAGAGACCCGACGGCCGTGGAACATAGCTCAGCTTCGGCCTTACTACATTTGAGCCACCGGCTCTCATGATGTACATACTTCTCTAAGCCATGTATATATTATGATAAGCAATAAAGCAGGACCTCTGTCCTTTTTTCTCCTCCAAATGTGCACGTGTTGTTTTCATTGCCAGATTACATGATAACTTGAAGGAGGATCCGGCTTATGATCGTATTCGAATCTAGCCGTAGGCGATAAGGTCACTTGGGGGCTTCCTGTTCAAACATAGGTCGTATTCGAACCAAAGAGAACACAGCTGTCGATACCCATTTGATTGGCAAAGTGCCGAGCTCATTGGGGAGTTTTCTTTGATCATATTTGAATCTTAGTTTAACCCCTTTGAGAACCGACGTGGATCGTATTCGAATCAGCGTCGTTAAACAATTCTTAAAGTCATTTGGGGGCTTCCTGTTCAAACATGGGTCGTATTCGAACCAAAGAGAACATAGTTGTCGATACCCTCTTGATTGGCATCGCCACACCCACTGGGGGCTATATGATCGTATTCGAATCCTAGCATAACCCCTTTGGGACGGGTCTCTGGTCGTATCCGAACCGGAAGCCCCTAAGTTCCTCTGCTTTATAGCAAGTTCCGTCTGTTTCTTTCCAAGTGCGTACGGCCGGGTCTCACTTTGCCGGCTTAACTTTGGTTTACAGTATTAGCTGAACACAATGGGTGTTATTAAGACAGGTAAACCGGAATTTTGGTACCAACCTTCCTACCCGGGTTATCTAAACCGGAAGTATGCTTGCAGGCCGCTAAGTATGTTATTACGGCTGTATTCAGGATATTATTGAAGACCAGTCCTTTTTGATTCATATTCCGGGTTATCTAAAACCTATGATTCTCAGGGCGGTCAGCCTCCTCGAGGCTTGTGATTTGTCTTTCTCTGCAGGATAGTTACAGGCAACTATTTTGAGAGTAAGGAAAACAAATGATTAATTATGACCCGGAGAAACATAAAGGAGACAATTTCAACAGACTTCAGAATTCAAGGCGTGCACGATGGCACGACAAAGATAAAGTATTGGTCCTACTCTATTACAAGACTCATTGAGTCCAAAAGGGTGAGGCATTGTTTGCTAAGCCGCCAGCCAAGTTACGACGCTTGTTGCGTTGAAGTCTCCGGCTCGTTCCTATCTTCTCCTCCGGCTGATCCCAAGACCTGGAAAGTTGATGACTTCCAGTCGATGCCGCTGAGAGCTTCGAATTGGGCTTCCTCATCAATTAACCCGGCCGGGTCAATCTCCGGGGAGAAGGTGTGCTGACGAGCCGGCGGGATCAAGTTAAGGGCTTCATAGCGCGGAGTAGGGATCCTCTGATTTTCTGCATCGTAGCCCGGCTGATACTTAGTCAGATCTGTATCGTTGCCAATCAGAGTGGCCACCGGGCGTACGGCCTTCACGCAAGCTGCGAAGTCCTTCTGATCGAAAGCGGAGCCGTCTTCCTTCAGGTTTGGATAGCCAAGGGCGATGTCCGCCGGGTCTAACTCCAGCAGGAACGCCTTGGCCCGGCTCAGCGCGGCGATCACTCCGGCTCTTGCAGAGGCCCGTCGCAGCTCTTGGATCCGTTGAGGCAGAACGGCGAGCCGGCGAAGGACTTCTGCCAGGTGAGTCGGCACCTCGTTGGATAGGGCCACCACAGCCAAGGCACGATGTGACCCGGTGTAGAGCTGCTCCACCAGGGTATACACGGCCTTCAGCTTGGTTACCACGCTCTGGTTGAGATTGGCACTTCTGGGACCTGTTTAACAGAATCAGATAAGCCGCCGACAAGGATGAATTAGGAGATATAAAGATTCTAAACTTGATGAAAGCCGGTGAGGCGACTTACCGAAGATTGCGGCCACCATCTGGGACACCTGGTGCTTTAGGCCGGAGAGCTCGGCGATCTTCTCGAAGAGAGCCTTCTCCGCCTGTTCAGCCCAGTTCACCAATGCGGCATTCTCTTCGGCCCACGCCTTCCGCTCAGCGTCAAACTCTGTCTTCAGCTTCTCTTGAGCGGCGATGCTGGACACAAATTTGGCATTTGCCTTCCGGGTCTCCATCTCTTGCATCTTCAGCTGGTTCTTGAGATCGGCCATGTCAGCCTCAAGCTTCTTGCCAGCAGCCTGCATAAATTTCCGGGTTATGACAGGAACGGTTACTATACAAATTTAAAAGTCCCAAGCGTTTTCCAAGCAAAGACACTTGGCACTTGGGGGCTAATGCATATTGAACGTATCTATCTACAAACTGCCGGTTCAATTGAGTAAGCCGGAACCTAAGTCTACAACATATTCAATCATAAGTCGTCGACTTGGGGGCTAGCATGGTAAAGGTAACTATGCAATAAGTAAGAGAACAGCAGAATGATACCTCAGATTTCTGCTGGATCTGGTTCACCATGGCAACCTCTGCGTCCCAGCTCTTGTGCACTTGGCTGATGTAGCCAGAGACGAGCTCTCCAATGCTCAGGATGGCGTAGTCGGAGAGGTCCAGGTTCACCCGGTGGGGCTGCAGCAACTCCCCCTTAGCGGAGCACTTGGCCAGTGCGGTAGGTCTCCCCGGCTCAACAAATTCCGTCCGGGTGATTACCACGTCCGGATCATTTGCTGGTTGAGCCGAGCCGGAGGCCTCCGGGTTAGCAGAAGCTTCGGCAGCTGCCTTGTTGTTTGGAGCGGCGACTTCGGGAGCGGAGGCAGCTGGCGGTTCTTGATCTGCTGCCTCCGGCCCAGGCAACTCCGACTCTTCGATTGGCTTGGCCTTCTTCGCCCTCTTGGTGAGTTTGGCTTGGGCACTGAAAGGACAGAAACGTTAAGCACAAAAGGGTAAGTAAAGACAAGTATAGCATGAGATGGTTATCATTACCCGGGCGCGGTCTTGAAAGCCGGCAGACTCGACTGCATAGAGTCGCCCGAAGAGGGGGAGGTCTCCTGATAATTTGATTCAGAAGAATTGAGTGGCTGACGGATAACACCCGCCAACGGATGAAAAGGGTACAAGTGGGAAATAACCACAGTTCAGCGCTTCCTCGATGCGTCAGGTAAACCGGAGGAGAGGTCGGTGTCCTTGTTGGTCCGGGTGTGACGCCAGCTCTCATGAACCTGTCGCTTCAAAATAAATTGAGGATCTTGATAAGCTAAAGGATGTGAAAATCTTACTTTCCGGGTTACCCTTCGGACTTTCAGCCTTGGCATGGGCTCCGAGTCGGAGGAAAGTGACATTACCTCTTCAACCACCGGGTTACTGGCTCCGGTGTCATCCTGTTGATGAACAAGTGTTGGTAAGGCGGACAGAAATAAACAGTAAAACATAACAAAGAGCTTACAGGTTCAGGGGTTACCTTTGACTCGGAGCTGTCGCTTAGTTGCATCAGCTCCGAAGCAGTTGGCCTACTTCCCTTCTCACGGGGAGCGGCTTTTTTGGCGGCTTTCTTCGCCTTTCTGGCCTTCTTGGCCGCCTCATGGTCATATTTGACCCGCCAGAACTTGTTGTCAGCCTGAAAAATACAATGATGATTTCTTCAAACGATTCAGATGAAAGTTATATACAGAAGAAGATAGGATGTTCAGATTGGCGGCTTACCGCTGGGGCTGGGTTGGTCTTGCAGAAGGGGGCTAACCCGGTCCTTCCGCAGTCTGCCAGGCTCTCGTTTAAAAGAGCCTTGGTCATCTCCTCTGCAACATCTTCAGGAAGATCGTTGCGGCTGTGTCTCTGAGGGTCATCCTTTCGGCCCGTGTACTCGCACATTAAGCCAGGGCGGCGGCTCAATGGGATCACCCGCCAGGAGATCCAGACCCGGACCAAATCGATTTCGTTGAGACCATTGCCCAGGAGAGCCTTGATCTTGTTTATGGTGGGGAGCAGAGGCTGGCGCTCCGCTGGGGTCAGCTTGTCTGACAGTGGGTGTGTTGACTCCAGACGCGATGGGCGAAAGCCGGGCAGCGGACTTTCATCATCCGGTGACGTATCTTGGCAATAGAACCAAGTCATGTTCCAGTTGAAGGAAATATGCCCTAGAGGCAATAATAAAGTATTATATATTTCCTTATATCATGATAAATTTTTATTATTCATGCTAGAATTGTATTAACCGGAAACATAATACATGTGTGAATACATAGACAAACAAAGTGTCACTAGTATGCCTCTACTTGACTAGTTCGTTAATCAAAGATGGTTATGTTTCCTAGCCATAGACATGAGTTGTCATTTGATTAACGGGATCACCTCATTAGGAGAATGACGTGATTGACATGACCCATTACATTAGCTTAGCACCCGATCGTTTAGTATGTTGCTATTGCTTTCTTCATGACTTATACATGTTCCTATGACTATGAGATTATGCAACTCCCGTTTACCGGAGGAACACTTTGTGTGCTACCAAACATCACAACGTAACTGGGTGATTATAAAGGTGCTCTACAGGTGTCTCCAAAGGTACTTGTTGGGTTGGCGTATTTCGAGATTAGGATTTGTCACTCCGATTGTCGGAGAGGTATCTCAGGGCCCACTCGGTAATGCACATCACTATAAGCCTTGCAAGCATTGTGACTAATGAGTTAGTTGCGGGATGATGTATTACGGAACGAGTAAAGAGACTTGCCGGTAACGAGATTGAACTAGGTATCGAGATACCGACGATCGAATCTCGGGCAAGTAACATACCGATGACAAAGGGAACAACGTATGTTGTTATGCGGTCTGACCGATAAAGATCTTCTTAGAATATGTAGGAGCCAATATGGGCATCCAGGTCCCGCTATTGGTTATTGACCGGAGAGGTGTCTCGGTCATGTCTACATAGTTCTCGAACCCAAAGGGTCCGCACGCTTAAAGTTACGATGACAGTTTTATTATGAGTTTATATGATTTGATGTACCGAAGGTTGTTCGGAGTCCCGGATGTGATCACGGACATGACGAGGAGTCTCAAAATGGTCGAGACGTAAAGATTGATATATTGGATGACTATATTCGGACACCGGAAGTGTTCCGGAGAAGTTTCGGATTAAACCGGAGTGCCGGAGGGTTACCGGAACCCCCCGGGGAAGTATTGGGCCTTAGTGGGCCTTGAGGGGAGAGAGAGGGCAGCAGCCAAGAGGTGGTGCGCCCCCTCCCAGAGGAGTCCTAGTTGGACTAGGAGAGGGGGGCGCAGCCCCCTTTCCCTCTCCCTCTCCCTCTCTTTCCTTCCCCCCTTCTTTTCCTAGTAGGACTAGGAAAGGGGAGTCCTACTCCTACTAGGAGGAGGACTCCCCCCCTCTCCTTGGCACGCCCCATAGGCAGCCGGCCTCCCCCTTGCTCCTTTATATACGGGGGCAGGGGGCACCTAAGAACACACTTGATATACGATATTTTAGCCGTGTGCGGTGCCCCCCTCCACCAGATTACACCTCGATAATACCGTCGTGAAGCTTAGGCGAAGCCCTGCGTCGGTGGAACATCATCATCGTCACCACGCCGTCGTGCTGACGAAACTCTCCCTCAACACTCGGCTGGATCGGAGTTCGAGGGACGTCATCGAGCTGAACGTGTGTAGAACTTCGGAGGTGCCGTGCGTTCGGTACTTGATCGGTTGGATCGTGAAGACGTTCGACTACATCAACCGCGTTGTGATAACGCTTCCGCTGTCGGTCTACGAGGGTACGTGGACAACACTCTCCCCTCTCGTTGCTATGCATCACCATGATCTTGCGTGTGCGTAGGAAAAAATTTGAAATTACTGCGTTACCCAACAGTGGCATCCGAGCCTGGTTTTATGCGTTGATGCTATGCACGAGTAGAACACAAGTGAGTTGTGGGCGATATAAGTCATACTGCTTACCAGCATGTCATACTTTGGTTCAGCGGTATTGTGAGATGAAGCGGCCCGGACCGACATTACACGTACGCTTACGCGAGACTGGTTTCACCGTTCGGAGCACTCGTTGCTTAAAGGTGACTGGCGGGTGTCTGTCTCTCTCACTTTAGTTGAACTGAGTGTGGCTACGCCCGGTCCTTGCGAAGGTTAAAACAGCACCAACTTGACAAACTATCATTGTGGTTTTGATGCGTAGGTAAGAACGGTTCTTGCTAAGCCCGTAGCAGCCACGTAATATATGCAACAACAAAGTAGAGATCGTCTAACTTGTTTTTGCAGGGCATGTTGTGATGTGATATGGTCAAGACATGATGTGATATAATGTGTTGTATGAGATGATCATGTTTTGTAACCGAGTTATCGGCAACTGGCAGGAGCCATATGGTTGTCGCTTTATTGTATGAGATGCAATCGCCATGTAATAGTTTTACTTTATCACTAAACGGTAGCGATAGTCGTAAAAGCAATAAGTTGGCGAGACGACAACGATACTACGATGGAGATCAAGGTGTCAAGCCGGTGACGATGGTGATCATGATGGTGCTTCGGAGATGGAGATCACAAGCACGGTGCTTTGGAGATGGAGATCACAAGCACAAGATGATGATGGCCATATCATATCACTTATATTGATTGCATGTGATGTTAATCCTTTATGCATCTTATCTTGCTTTGTTTGACGGTAGCATTATAAGATGATCTCTCACTAAAATTTCAAGATAAAAGTGTTCTCCCTGAGTATGCACCGTTGCAAAAGTTCTGCGTGCTGAGACACCACGTGTTAATCGGGTGTGATAGGCTCTACGTTCAAATACAACGGGTGCAAAACAGTTGCACATGCGGAGTACTCAGGTTAAACTTGACGAGCCTAGCATATGTACAGATATGGCCTCGGAACACAGAGACCGAAAGGTCGAGCGTGAATCATATAGTAGATATGATCAACATAGTGATGTTCACCATTGAAACTACTCCATCTCACGTGTTAATCGGTCATGGTTTAGTTGCTTTGGATCACGTAATCACTTAGATGATTAGAGAGATGTCTATCTAAGTGGGAGTTCTTAAGTAATATGATTAATTGAACTTAAATTTATCATGAACTTAGTACCTGATAGTATCTTGCTTGTCTATGTTAATTGTAGATATATGGCCCGTGCTGTTGTTCCGTTGAATTTTAATGCGTTCCTTGAGAAAGCTAAGTTGAAAGATGATGGTAGCAATTACACGGACTGGGTCCGTAACTTGAGGATTATCCTCATTGCTGCATAGAAGAATTACGTCCTGGAAGCACCGCTAGGTGCCAGGCCTCCTGCAAGAGCTACACCAGAAGTTATGAACGTCTGGCAAAGCAAAGCTGATGACTACTCAATAGTTTAGTGTGCCATGCTTTACGGCTTAGAACCGGGACTTCAACGATGTTTTGAACGTCATGGAGCATATGAGATGTTCCAGGAGTTGAAGTTAATATTTCAAGCAAATGCCCGGATTGAGAGATATGAAGTCTCCAATAAGTTCTATAGCTGCAAGATGGAAGAGAATAGTTCTGTCAGTGAGCATATACTCAGAATGTCTGGGTATAATAATCACTTGATTCAACTGGGAGTTCAACTTCCGGATGATTGCGTCATTGACAGAATTCTTCAATCAGTGCCACCAAGCTACAAGAGCTTCATGATGAACTATAACATGCAAGGGATGGATAAGACGATTCCCGAGCTCTTCGCAATGCTAAAGGCGGCGGAGGTAGAAATCAAAAAGGAGCATCAAGTGTTGATGGTCAGTAAAACCACTAGTTTCAAGAAAAAGGGCAAAGGGAAGAAGAAAGGGAACTGCAAGAAGAATAGCAAGCAAGTTGCTGTTCAGGAGAAGAAATCCAAGTCTGGACCTAAGCCTGAAACTGAGTGCTTCTACTGTAAGCAGACTGGCCACTGGAAGCGGAACTGCCCCAAGTATTTGGCGGATAAGAAGGATGGCAAGGTTAACAAAGGTATATGTGATATACATGTTATTGATGTGTACCTTACTAATACTCGCAGTAGCACCTGGGTATTTGATACTGGTTCTGTTGCTAATATTTGCAACTCAAAACAGGGGCTACGGATTAAGCGAAGTTTAGCTAAGGACGAGGTGATGATGTGCGTGGGAAATGGTTCCAAAGTCGATGTGATCGCCGTCGGCACGCTACCTCTACATCTACCTTCGGGATTAGTTTTAGACCTAAATAATTGTTATTTGGTGCCAGCGTTGAGCATGAACATTATATCTGGATCTTGTTTAATGCGAGACGGTTATTCATTTAAATCAGAGAATAATGGTTGTTCTATTTATATGAATAATATCTTTTATGGTCATGCACCCTTGAAGAGTGGTCTATTTTTAGTGAATCTCGATAGTAGTGATACACATATTCATAATATGGAAGCCAAAAGATGCAGAGTTAATAATGACAGTGCAACTTATTTGTGGCACTGCCGTTTGGGTGTAAAGCGCATGAAGAAACTCCATACTGATGGAATTTTGGAATCACTTGATTTTGAATCACTTGGTACTTGCGAACCGTGCCTTATGGGCAAGATGACCAAAACACCGTTCTCCGGAACTATGGAGAGAGCAACAGATTTGTTGGAAATCATACATACAGATGTATGTGGCCCGATGAATATTGAAGCTCGTGGCGGATATCGTTATTTTCTCACCTTCACAGATGATTTGAGCAGATATGGGTATATCTACTTAATGAAACATAAGTCTGAAACATTTGAAAAGTTCAAAGAATTTCAGAGTGAAGTTGAAAATCATCGTAACAAGAAAATAAAATTCCTACGATCTGATCGTGGAGGGGAATATTTGAGTTACGAGTTTGGTCTACATTTGAAACAATGCAGAATAGTTTCGCAACTCCCGCCACCGGGAACACCACAGCGTAATGGTGTGTCTGAACATCATAATCGTACTTTATTAGATATGGTGCGAACTATGATGTCTCTTACTAATTTACCGCTATCATTTTGGGGTTATGATTTAGAGACAGCTGCATTCACTCTAAATAGGACACCATCGAAATCCGTTGAGACGACGCCTTTTGAACTATGGGTTGGCAAGAAACCAAAGTTGTCGTATCTTAAAGTTTGGGGTTGCGATGCTTATGTGAAGAAACTTCAACCTGATAAGCTCGAACCTAAATCGGAGAAATGTGTCTTCATAGGATACCCAAAGGAGACCATTGGGTACACCTTCTATCACAGATCCGAAGGCAAGATATTTGTTGCTAGAAATGGATCCTTTCTAGAGAAGGAGTTTCTCTCGAAAGATGTGAGTGGGAGGAAAGTAGAACTTGATGAGGTAACTGTACCTGCTCCCTTATTGGAAAGTAGATCATCACAGAGATCAGTTTCTGTGATACCTACACCAAGTAGTGAGGAAGTTAATGATAATGATCATGAAACTTCAGATCAAGTTATTACTGAACTTCGTAGGTCAACTAGATCAAGATCCGCACCAGAGTGGTACGGTAATCCTGTTCTGGAGGTCATGTTACTAGACCATGGCGAACCTACGAACTATGAAGAAGCGATGGTGAGCCCAGATTCCGAAAAATGGCTTGAAGCCATGAAATCCGAGATGGGATCCATGTATGAGAACAAAGTATGGACTTTGGTTGACTTGCCCGATGGTCGGCAAGCCATTGAAAATAAATGGATCTTCAAGAAGAAGACTGACGCTGATGGTAATGTTACTATCTATAAAGCTCGACTTGTTGCAAAAGGTTTTCGACAAGTTCAAGGAATTGACTACGATGAGACCTTCTCACCCGTAGCGATGCTTAAGTCTGTCCGAATCATGTTAGCAATTGCCGCATTTTATGATTATGAAATTTGGCAAATGGATGTCAAAACTGCGTTCCTGAATGGATTTCTGGAAGAAGAGTTGTATATGATACAAGCGGAAGGTTTTGTCGATCCAAAGGGAGCTAACAAAGTGTGCAAGCTCCAGCGATCCATTTATGGACTGGTGCAAGCCTCTCGGAGTTGGAATAAACACTTTGATAGTGTGATCAAAGCATTTGGTTTTATACAGACTTTTGGAGAAGCCTGTATTTACAAGAAAGTGAGTGGGAGCTCGATAGCATTTCTGATATTATATGTGGATGACATATTACTGATTGGAAATGATATTGAATTTCTGGATAGCATAAAAGGATACTTGAATAAGAGTTTTTCAATGAAAGACCTCGGTGAAGCTGCATATATATTAGGCATTAAGATCTATAGAGATAGATCAAGGCGCTTAATTGGACTTTCACAAAGCACATACCTTGACAAAGTTTTGAAGAAGTTCAAAATGGATCAAGCAAAGAAAGGGTTCTTGCCTGTACTACAAGGTGTGAGATTGAGTAAGACTCAATGCCCGACCACTGCAGAAGATAGAGAGAAGATGAAAGATGTTCCCTATGCTTCAGCCATAGGCTCTATCATGTATGCAATGTTGTGTACCAGACCTGATGTGTCCCTGGCTATAAGTTTAGCAGGGAGGTACCAAAGTAATCCAGGAGTGGATCACTAGACAGCGGTCAAGAACATCCTGAAATACCTGAAAAGGACTAAGGATATGTTTCTCGTATATGGAGGTGACAAAGAGCTCATCGTAAATGGTTACGTTGATGCAAGCTTTGACACTGATCCGGACGATTCGAAATCGCAAACCGGATACGTATTTACATTGAACGGTGGAGCTGTCAGTTGGTGCAGTTCCAAGCAAAGTGTCATGGCGGGATCTACGTGTGAAGCGGAATACATAGCTGCTTCGGAAGCAGCGAATGAAGGAGTCTGGATGAAGGAGTTCATAACCGATCTAGGTGTCGTACCTAGTACATCGGGACCAATGAAAATCTTTTGTGATAATACTGGTGCAATTGCCTTATTAAAGGAATCCAGATTTCACAAGAGAACCAAGCACATCAGAAGACGCTTCAATTCCATCCGGGATTTAGTCCAGGTGGGAGAAATAGAAATTTGCAAGATACATACGGATCTGAATGTAGCAGATCCGTTGACTAAGCCTCTTCCACGAGCAAAACATGATCAGCACCAAGACTCCATGGGTGTAAGAATCATTACTATGTAATCTAGATTATTGACTCTAGTGCAAGTGGGAGACTGAAGGAAATATGCCCTAGAGGCAATAATAAAGTATTATATATTTCCTTATATCATGATAAATGTTTATTATTCATGCTAGAATTGTATTAACCGGAAACATAATACATGTGTGAATACATAGACAAACAAAGTGTCACTAGTATGCCTCTACTTGACTAGTTCGTTAATCAAAGATGGTTATGTTTCCTAGCCATAGACATGAGTTGTCATTTGATTAACGGGATCACCTCATTAGGAGAATGACGTGATTGACATGACCCATTACATTAGCTTAGCACCCGATCGTTTAGTATGTTGCTATTGCTTTCTTCATGACTTATACATGTTCCTATGACTATGAGATTATGCAACTCCCGTTTACCGGAGGAACACTTTGTGTGCTACCAAATGTCACAACGTAACTGGGTGATTATAAAGGTGCTCTACAGGTGTCTCCAAAGGTACTTGTTGGGTTGGCGTATTTCGAGATTAGGATTTGTCACTCCGATTGTCGGAGAGGTATCTCAGGGCCCACTCGGTAATGCACATCACTATAAGCCTTGCAAGCATTGTGACTAATGATTTAGTTGCGGGATGATGTATTACGGAACGAGTAAAGAGACTTGCCGGTAACGAGATTGAACTAGGTATCGAGATACCGACGATCGAATCTCGGGCAAGTAACATACCGATGACAAAGGGAACAACGTATGTTGTTATGCGGTCTGACCGATAAAGATCTTCGTAGAATATGTAGGAGCCAATATGGGCATCCAGGTCCCGCTATTGGTTATTGACCGGAGAGGTGTCTCGGTCATGTCTACATAGTTCTCGAACCCAAAGGGTCCGCACGCTTAAAGTTACGATGACAGTTTTATTATGAGTTTATATGATTTGATGTACCGAAGGTTGTTCGGAGTCCCGGATGTGATCACGGACATGACGAGGAGTCTCGAAATGGTCGATACGTAAAGATTGATATATTGGACGACTATATTCGGACACCGGAAGTGTTCCGGAGAAGTTTCGGATTAAACCGGAGTGCCGGAGGGTTACCGGAACCCCCCGGGGAAGTATTGGGCCTTAGTGGGCCTTGAGGGGAGAGAGAGGGCAGCAGCCAGGAGGTGGTGCGCCCCCTCCCAGAGGAGTCCTAGTTGGACTAGGAGAGGGGGGCGCAGCCCCCTTTCCCTCTCCCTCTCCCTCTCTTTCCTTCCCCCTTCTTTTCCTAGTAGGACTAGGAAAGGGGAGTCCTACTCCTACTAGGAGGAGGACTCCCCCCCTCTCCTTGGCGCGCCCCATAGGCAGCCGGCCTCCCCCTTGCTCCTTTATATACGGGGGCAGGGGGGCACCTAAGAACACACTTGATATACGATATTTTAGCCGTGAGCGGTGCCCCCCTCCACCAGATTACACCTCGATAATACCGTCGCGAAGCTTAGGCGAAGCCCTGCGTCGGTGGAACATCATCATCGTCACCACGCCGTCGTGCTAACGAAACTCTCCCTCAACACTCGGCTGGATCGGAGTTCGAGGGACGTCATCGAGCTGAACGTGTGTAGAACTTCGGAGGTGCCGTGCGTTCGGTACTTGATCGGTTGGATTGTGAAGACGTTCGACTACATCAACCGCGTTGTGATAACGCTTCCGCTGTCGGTCTACGAGGGTATGTGGACAACACTCTCCCCTCTCGTTGCTATGCATCACCATGATCTTGCGTGTGCGTAGGAAAAATTTTGAAATTACTGCGTTACCCAACACCAGTCCTTTGGGTGACTCGGCGGCTCGGCATAAGGGAAAAGACAGTCTCTCCGTCTCTGAATGGAGATGCCGCCTAGCTCCAAATTTGGCCCGTTGGCGCACTCGTTCTGGCGATTCAAGTAAAAAAAGCTCTCCGAAGAGCAGCAGACTAGGTTCTTCTCCAAGGTAAACCTCGCAGAGCACTTGGAAGTTGCAGATATTGGACACTGAGTTGGGTCCTATGTCCTGAGGCCGCAGATCGAAGAAATTCAGAACGTCTCTGAAAAACTTTGAGTCGGGCGGTGCGAAGCCCCGGCTCATGTGATCCGCAAAAATGATCACCTCCCCGTCCTTTGGCTGTGGTCTCTCTTCTGACGGGTCAGGGGCGCGGTAGGACATGACATCCTTCTTTGGCAGGTGGCCGGATTTGACAAACTCTGCTAGCGTTTCGTTGGTGACATTGGACCTCATCCAATTGCAAGTGATAGAGGCTTTAGGAGCTTTGGGAGGCATGGTGAAAGTCGGCAGCCTATGATAAAAGCAAACGTCCGATTTAAGTATAAGCCGGAGGAAAGTTGTAATTCAGTATTAAGGGGCGGCTTACGGAGGGGACTAATGACATATATCTAAGTGCACTGGGCTATTTAAGCCGCCTGAAGTATTGAGAGTAATTCGATTGTCTACGGCCTTATCACAAATGAGCCAGAAAATTCTATGGTGCATGGTCTCCTTTAAGTCGGAAGGTTCTACGGCGCGTGGTTTCTTTAAGCCGGAAATGTAAACCGCCATGGCTCAATGGGGGCAGTTTTTTACTAAGTGTGGTGAAAACAGGTTTCACACTTTACGGTAAATATTTTGGATCAAAATGGTCGGGTAAAAAGAAAATCTCTAGACCTAAAAGCAGATGCAGGGGAGTTCTTGAGCTCGAATGAGGCCTTTATGCAGTGAACATAAGTCTACCTGTGTTTGAAATAGGTGCTAAAACATCTACCGCAGTGGTTCCATACGGGCTAAGATCAAAAAGGAGCAGTAAAAAAGAAAACTACCGGAGCTTGTGTGTGATGGCGACGAACACGAAGAACGCGGATGAACCCTACGGCAGATCTATTCTACGGGACAAGCAGGACTTACAGGGGCTGGAGAGTCGCGGAGGTCGTCGCGTTTCTCTGGTCAGATCAGGGTGATGCAGCGGCCTGAGCTAGTGACGACGAGAAGACCCGCGGCGGCGACGGCGGCGGAGCTCGAGCAGCACGGGACAGTGAGAGGAAGGAGACGACAGAGGAAGGAGAGTGAGAAAGGCCCGTCGGGCCGGCCTATTTATAAGGGCGAGCTCATAAGTGGGCGCGAGAATCAAGGAGACCACGGCGTGGTTATCTCCCCACGAAACGCCTCAATTTTCGGGATGACAGTAAAGGTAAAGATCCGCTGCGGATCTGGCGGAGTAAAAAACGGGCTTAATGGAAGATGACGTCACGGTGGATTATCCGGAGTCCAGGGGATGACGTCACGCCGGGTTATGGCCTTCACACAATTGTAAGCCGGAGGTTTTCTGTCGAAGGAATGGAAGATTGACATGAGCCGGTCAAATCAATCTGGGGCCTAATGTTGAGGATATAGACCTTAGAGTCACCCGCCAGGAGGGGCCGGGTTACTCATATGGTCATTGCCAGAAGCCCGGCGCCGAGCTTAAAGACGGTGGGCCAAAGACGGGCTTAGGACCCGGATATGGCTTAAGGCCCGTAGTTACAGTCATTATTATGGTAGAACTTGTAGTGTAAGGCAAGAGTAGTCTAGAGTCCGAGCCGGACACTCTTATGAGCCGGCCGGGACTCTGAGAACTGCTGGGCGTCAGCCTCCCTATATAAAGGGACGACCCGGCAGCGGTTTGGGGGCGAGAACAATCTCATCGAGAGCCGGGCATAGCAGTTTAGCTCCCTGGTGATCGTAACCTTAATCAATACCACCTCAAACTGGACGTAGGCTTTTACCTTCACCGTAAGGGGCTGAACCAGTATAAACCCTCGTGTTCCTTGTCCCGCATTAACCCCTTCAAGCTTCCTAGCTGCGATGGCTCCACGACTAAGTCCTAGCTCGAGGACATCTGCCGTGACAATTCCACGACAGGGGGGACGCGCAGGGAGGCGCGTGGCCGCCTCTGATTGGATGCGCGCGGTGGCTGGCGGCGGCGCTGGCGTGTGGAGCGGCGACAAGTGGTGGAGAGGGGTTTGGCCGGTGCGGAAAACGAGGGTGGCAGCGCTGATTTCGAGGAGGGGGAAGGCCAAAAATGGCATGTGGGTGTGCTTAAATAGGGTAGGGGCTAGGGTTAGGGGAATTTGGAGCATTTCGGAGCCTCCGATCGTGATCCGACGGATCCGATCGAGAGGGGAGTTTAGGGGGGTGAAAATGGGTTGTGTAGAAGGCCATGGGCTGTGGGAGAGAAGAGAGAGAGAGACCCGACGGCAGTTTTCGGAGACCAAAAACGTCCGACAATTAAACCGGCAACGGTGCCGCTACGGATGACGGTTGCGCAGTCCAACGGACTCTGAATGCGACGAAATTTGGCAGGCGGTCTACCTACTCTATAACAACACCGCACGCCAAGTTTCATCCCATTCCGAGAACATTTTTATGCCACTCACAAAACAAGGTCTGAGAGGTGCAACGGGTGCGTGTGAGAGTGTCGGATTGTGAAACGGACAACAGGGAAAATGACCGGATGCAAGTTTGAAAAACATGATGATGCGAAGCACAAGATGGCATGGCAAAATGCAACACACAAGCAAATGACATTGCAAGGACGGTGAATAACTGGAAGACACCTGGCGCATCGGATCCGGGGCGTTACATATTAATCCTAATATGTCGCATGTTATTGATGATGCCACTTCTTCTATGCATGATACTTATGATGAAACTACTTCTATGCTTGATACTACTATGCCACTAGGTGAATTTCTTGATGAACAACTTGCTAGGGCTAGAGAGAATGAAATTATTGAAAACGATAATATTGATGAAAGTGATGATGAAGATTCTCCTCCTAGATATGAATTTCCTGTTGTGCCAGAGGGCTATGTTATGGATGAAGAAACTGCTAGAGACTTTCTTGCTTGCAATGATAGGAATGATCTTAAGAAGTTATTAGCTAAGCTGGAAGAAAAATCTTTGAATGCTAGAATGAAATATGACCCTGCTTTTGCTACTTCACCTATTTTTATTACGGATAAGGATTATGATTTCTCTGCCAACCCTGAGATAATTACTTTGGTTGAATCTGATCCTTTTTATTGCTATGAATCTGAAACTATTGTGGCACATCTTACTAAATTAAATGATATATCCACCCTATTCACTAATGATGAGAAAACTCGTTACTACTATATCCTTAAATTATTTCCATTCTTATTAAAGGGTGATGCTAAAACTTGGTTCAATTCTCTTGATCCTGGTTGTGTGCGTAGTCTCTAGGACATGATTTATTACTTCTCTGCTAAATATTTCCCCGCTCATAAGAAACAAGCTGCTTTAAGGGAAATATATAATCTTGTGCAAATTGAAGAAGAGAGTCTCCCACAAGCTTGGGGGAGGCTTCTCCAATTACTTAATGCTTTGCCTGATCATCCTCTCAAGAAAAATGAAATACTTGATATCTTTTATAATGGACTAACCGATACTTCCAGAGACCACCTGGATAGTTGTGCTGGTTGTGTTTTCAGGGAAAGAACAGTTGATCAAGCTGAATTGCTATTGAATAATATGTTGACTAATGAAAATAATTGGACACTTCCTGAACCAACTCCTAAGCCAACTCCGAAGAAAATGGGTATTCTATTTCTCAGTCCTGAAGATATGCAAGAGGCAAAGAAATCTATGAAAGCAAAAGGTATTAAAGCTGATGATGTTAACAATTTACCTCCTATTGAAGAAATACATGGTCTTAATTTGTCGCCTGTTGAAGAAATACATGGTCTTGATAACCCGACACAGGTAGTAAAGGTAAATTCTCTCTATAGATTTGATGAAGGTGATATTCCTCGTTATAAGTCTCCTAGCCAATTCTTAGATGAGTTTGATGATTTTATTGTTAAACAAGAAAACTTCAATGCTTATGTTGGTAGACAATTGAAACGTAATGCTTATATGATTGAACACTTGAGTGATTATATGTCTAGTGTTAAAGGTGAACTCAAACTATTAGTAAACATGCTTCTATGGTTACCACTCAAGTAGAACAAGTGCTTAAAGCTCAAAATGATTTGCTCAGTGAATTAAATAGTAAGAAAAATGATAATGCTGTTAGAGTTATGACTAGAGGGGGTAAAATGACTCAGGAACCTTTGTATCCTGAAGGCCATCCTAAGAGAATTGAGAAAGATTCTCAGAGAACTAATGTTGATGCACCTAGTCCTTCTAAGAGGAAGAAAAAGAAAAATGATAGGACTTTGCATGCTTCTAGTGAACCTGTTGTTGACACACCTGAGAATCCCAATGATATTTCTATCTCTGATGCTGAAACACAATCTGGTGATGAACATGAACCTAGCGATAATATTAATGATGATGCTCATGTTGATGCTCAACCTAGCAATGACAATGATGTAGAAATTGAACCTGCTGTTGATCTTGATAACCCACAATCAAAGAATCAATGTTATGATAAGAGAGACTTTGTTGCTAGGAAGCACGGAAAAGAAAGAGAACCATGGGTTCAGAAACCCATGCCGTTTCCTCCTAAACCATCCAAGAAAAAGGATGATGAGGATTTTGAGCGCTTTGCTGAAATGATTAGACCTATCTTCTTGCGTATGCGTTTTACTGATATGCTTAAAATGAATCCTTATGCTAAGTATATGAAAGATATTGTTACAAATAAAAGAAAGATACCGGAAGCTGAAATTTCCACCATGCTTGCTAATTACACTTTTAAGGGTGGAATACCTAAGAAATTAGGAGATCCATGAGTACCAACTATACCATGCTCCATTAAAAGAAACTATGTTAAAACTGCTTTATGTGATCTTGGAGCTGGTGTTAGTGTTATGCCTCTCTGTTTATATCGTAGACTTGATTTGTATAAGTTGACACCTATTGAAATATCTTTGCAAATGGCCGATAAATCAACTGCTATACCTGTCGGTATTTGTGAGGATGTGCCGGTTGTGGTTGCAAACATTACTATTCTAACAGACTTTGTTATCCTTGATATTCCCGAGGACGATAGTATGTCTATTATTCTTGGAAGACCCTTTTTGAATACTGCAGGGGCTGTTATTGATTGCAACAAAGGCAATGTCACTTTTCATGCATGTTAATGGTAATGACCATACAGTACACTTTCCGAGGAAACAACCTCAAGTCCACAGTATCAATTCTATTAGAAAAATTCCATCGATTATTATTGGAGGTTTTGAGTTTCCTCTTCCTACTGTCAAGAAGAAATATGATATTCTTATTGTTGGGGACGTGCATATCCCCCTTGAGGTAATGCTACCTCTTGAGCATGCGTTGGTTTTTCCCTTGAAGAGGAAAGGGTGATGCAGCAAAGTAGCGTAAGTATTTCCCTCAGTTTATGAGAACCAAGGTATCAATCCAGTAGGATACCACATGCAAGTCCCTCGTACCTACACAAACAAATAACAACCTTGCAACCAACGCGATAAAGGGGTTGTCAATCCCTTCAAGGGCACTTGCAAAAGTGAGATCTGATAGAGATGATAAGATAATATTTTTGGTATTTTTATGATAAAGAGTGAAAGTAAAGAATGCAAAGTAAAATAGATGTAAACTTATATGATGGAGAGTAGACCCGGGGGCCATAGGTTTCACTAGTGGCTTCTCTCAAGATAGCATAAGTATTACGGTGGGTGAACAAATTACTGTCGAGCAATTGATAGAATTGAGCATAGTTATGAGAATATCTAGCCATGATCATGTATATAGGCATCACGTCTGCGACAAGTAGACCGACTCCTGCCTGCATCTACTACTATTACTCCACACATCGACCGCTAGCCAGCATGCATCTAGAGTATTAAGTTCATAAGAACAGAGTAACGCATTAGGCAAGATGACATGATGTAGAGGGATAAACTCAAGCAATATGATATAAACCCCATCTTTTTATCCTCGATGGCAACAATACAATACGTGTCGTTTCCCCTACTGTCACTCAGATCGAGCACCGCATGATTGAACCCAAAGCTAAGCACTCCTCCTATTGCAAGAAAGATCAATCTAGTAGGCCAAATCAAACTGATAATTCGAAGAGACTTGCAAAGATAACCAATCATACATAAAAGAATTCAGAGGAGATTCAAATATTGTTCATAGATAATCTTGATCTTAAACCCACAATTGATCAGGTCTCGACAAACACACTGCAAAAAAGAGTTACACCAAATAGATCTCCAAGAAGATCGAGGAGAACTTTGTATTGAGAACCAAAGAGAGAGAAGAAGACATCTAGCTAATAACTATGGACCCGAAGGTCTGTGGTAATCTACTCACACATCATCGGAGAGGCTATGGTTTTGATGTAGAAGCCCTCCGTGATCGATACCCCCTCCGGCGGAGCGCCGGAAAAGGCCCCAAGATGGGATCTCACGGGTACAGAAGGTTGCGGCGGCGGAAATAGGGTTTCGTGGTGCTCCTCGATGGTTTCGGGGTACGTAGGTATATATAGGAGGAAGAAGTAGGTCGGTGGAGCCACGAGGGTGGGGGCACGCCCAGGGGGGCAGGCGCACCTCCCTGCCTCGTGGCCTCCTCATTGATTGCTTGACATCCACTCCAAGTCCTCTGGATCATGTTTGTTCCAAAAATCACGCTCCCGAAGGTTTCATTCCGTTCAGACTCCGTTTGATATTCCTTTTCTGCGAAACACTAAAATAGGCAAAAAAAATAGCAATTTGCATTGGGCCTTGGGTTAATAGGTTAGTCCCAAAAATAATATAAAAGTGTATAATAAAGCCCATTAAACATCCAAAACAGAATATATAATAGCATGGAGCAATCAAAAATTATAGATACGTTGGAGAAGTATCAGGTAACCTAGTGCTATTCGAAAATTCTCCGGTTTCATGCGATTCGGAATGAGTTTGTTAACAAGACTTGATCAACGTTGTTAGTGGATTCCTTTTGATGAGCATGAGATGGATGAAGTTTGAAAGCACAACTCTCTGTACTCTTCTTTTACTTTTTGTTCTTTATATTAAATAAAGTAAAAGTAGTATTTTCTGTCTGTTTTCTGAATTATCCGTGAAATAAAGAATACCCCGAAAATAAAAGTTCTCCAAAAGCCCTGAAATTGAAATATGATTTTTCTAGAATATTTGACAATATCTGGCACTGAGAACACATCAGGGGGAGCCAGCACCTGGCCACGAGGGTCTAGGGCGTGCCCCCCGCCTCATGGGCCCCTGGTGGCCCCCCTCCACTTATTCCTACACCCACATGCTTCTTCTTCATCTAGAAAAAATCACCAACCAGCTCAAGCACGAGTTCTAGCTCATCTTGCTGCCATTTTCGATCTCCTTGCTCAAAGCTCCACTCACAAAATAGCTTTGGGGATTGATCTTCGGTGTGTGACACCTCCAATGGTCCAATTAGTTTTTGTTCTAGTGCTTTATTCATTGCAAATTTTTGCTGCTTAGGTGACCCTGTTCTTGAGCTTGCATGTCAAATTTATTTGGTCCCAAGCAGTTCTAATGCATGATGTGGTTTCTAGGCACTTGTGGTAGTAGTTGCTATCAATTTTGTTGAGTTTAGTTCATTTTTATTTTGAGTCACTAAAAATATTAGAAAAAAATTCAGAGAAAGAAATATGTTTAGAAAAATGTACCAAGGTGGTTCTTCAAGGAAGCAAGGACCCAGGCCTGCAATACGTGAGCCAGACCATGAACCACCAAGAGAAGCTCAAGTGCGGCCTTGTGAATGGCCGTTAGAAAATTTCATGGTCCAAGTAGGAATTAAGAGCATCTCCAACAGGCGCCGAACGCGCCGCGCGCTAAAAACTGCTTTGCCGCGCGCCCATCGCCTGGTTTGGCGCGGCGCGCAGCGCTGGCTCCAGCAGCCGCGCTAAAATGCAGCGCGCAAAAAATGCAGCGCGCACGCTCATTCTACAACATTTTTTACATCGAAAGCATAGATAAAAAAACGATAGATTGCATAGATAAAAAACGATACAAAGGTATTTTACATCAGTGCAACTAGATAGATAGTTCGAAAGCATAGATAGATAAAACTATGGTGCAACTAATAGAAACTACTACGGCATACATAGATAGAAACTACTCCAAGTCGCTACCATCATCACCATCATCATCCTCGTCGGTGTCGTCCGAGGTATCGAGCCACATGTCCAACCAACGTTCATCGTCTGCCATGAAGATCGACCTCCCACCTGCTGCAACGATATCGGACTGCGCATTCGCCAATGCCTTCCGCCGACGCCGGTCCGCCCGTTTCGCGTGGCGCCTTGCCGTCATCTCCGCCGAGTAGGCACGCTAGTCGGCGACGTCCTCCGGGTGGCGACGGCGCCACTCCGCCATGGCTCGCTCATCCTCCTCGGCGATGAGGAGGAGGCGCTGCCGCCGAGCATGGTCGGCACGGTCCATGTCGGTGATGAGACGCGGCGGAGGGGCGATGCGTTGTGCCTCCTCGCGCGTGAAGACTTCCCGGAAGTTCATCTGCGACCGGGGCCTCTCCAAGCGCCACGCCGCCGCGTCGTACGCGCGGGCCGCCTCGTGCGCGCTCCGGAACAACCCGAGGCCGAGCCGGACGTTGCCGAACCGGATCTCGGCGGAGTACCAGCCGTTGGGGCGCCCGCGGATGCTGCGGTAGCCCGAAGAACCCCGTCGGCGCGGCGGCATGGTGGCGCGGTGGTGGCGCGGAAAGCGGTGAAGCGGCGAGGTGGCGAGGTTGCGAGGGGAGGGCGCGTGGTTGTGTTCTGTGCGTGTGGCGTGCGCGGGATTTTATAGGCGCGCGCGAAGCGGCGCGCCAAATCTACCGCGCCACGTGCCGCTTTCTCCCGCGCGCGCGCAAATGCTTCCCGCGCGCGGTAAGTTCCCGCCACCGCTGGAGCGCGCTGAACTGGCCGGCGCGCGGTAAAACCAAACTTTACCGCGCGGGCGCGCCTTTTGCCGCGCCTGTTGGAGATGCTCTAAGGATGAATTTGATGCATATGTGCGTAATGCTGAACTTGAGGGCTTCATGCTAGATACGTGCCCTCAGTACTATTACCTAACTGATTCCTTTGTGAGAAGGTTTAAATTTACATCTTCACGCAACTCTCATACTGTCCTATTTGATCTCTATGGTAAATCTTATACTATGGACTTAGAAGATTTTAATACTGCTTGTAAACTTTCGCAATGGGGTAGTGCTAGTGAACCTCGCAAATTTGAGTTTAAGGATTTTATTGCTAGTATCACTGTGGGGGAATCTACAGAAATAACACAAGCTAACATAGGGAGCATTCATTTTCCTGCTATGCATTACTAGTCGAATGCCCGTGCGTTGCCACGGAGTGATAAAAATAATGTACTAACACACTGATTAAAATTTTGTTTTATTATTGTGTATCAAACATGGCAAGTTGTGGTTTTCCATTCACGCAGCGATAAATAGCAATTCTCTCTCACACTATTTTACTCGTAAGTCATTGTGTCTCCATAACCAACCTCTCCTTGCAATAAAATAAAACAAAACAAAGTGGCTCTTTCTCCCCGCCCCCTCTGCTCCCATGCTATTCGTCTACACATAATCCCTCTGTAGAGCGAGTATTTATGTATAAAGAAGATATGTATTAGCATGTATGTACAAGTAGCATGCGTCTCATCACAGACTACAAGGAAGAACAAATAATCTTACATCCTTGAGGCTGCGCTCATGTCAATTGTCAAGGGATACTGGAAGAGAATTAAAAGCTACTCTATTCACTGAAAGAAAGATTGTCATCTGCTTATGAGTTGTGAGTAACAGCAAACTGAAGCCTATTCTTTGTACCTTTTGCAGTAGATGACTGTTTGAGCAGTGGAAAAGGGCGAGGCAATACATAGGCCTCGCAGCACTGCGATGGTAAGACCCATATTGGACCAATATTGCCTGACGAGCCAAAGCCATGCCGCGGCACACGGACCGCAAGTTGTCCGTCGCGATGCCGTACAAGTCCGCCACCTAAGAATAACAAAATATGAGTCTGAACCAGGATATGGATTCAGCAACAATAACCATTGTCAACAAGCACACTTCCTTTCATGTAGGTTTAAAATATGAAACAAACTCATGATTCAGTTATATGATATAAAAGAACACATGGTTCAGTTATAGTCATACCACCTATACAAAGATCAGGCAAAAAATGTATTTTAACCTAAGGACCAGCATGTCTGCCTCAGCAACTATCTAAAATTATCAAATATGCCAACAATTATTTATTGATGCTTTCCACTAAGCTTCATTAGCTACATGTGAAATGATGAGAGGTCTAGGAAGAGCTAACACCTCATATAATCAACACACAATGATAATAATTAAAATGAGAGAACCTATCAGATAAAGCACGCAATTTCATCTCAATCCATTTGTGAAAAGGATTGTTCAAGTCTTCAGAGTTCTTATTCTGATTTTTTTTAAATCGACCCTCTGAATTTGGATAGGACAACTTGATGGGTCCTGATAAACATGAACATATGGGATATATAACAGTTTACTTTTGCATATCATATACACATTAATCAAGAAAGGAAGAAACTGACAATCACTTAGAAGGAACATATGGCTCATAGATGCATGTAAGTCATATATGAGTACATTGTATTACAGAATTCTAGTTTCTGAACCAGTTTAAATATCAAGGTTTCTTCGTAAAAAAAGGTTTGACAATGTTTGTGTTGACCTTTGAACCAATCACTCTCAACAGTTTGTGGGCATCTGAAGCAGATCAAGATTTATTTTAGTTTTAGCATAATCAATGTTCTATTCGTTCTGAAACCTAAGTTCTTAGTTCTGTAATTGCAGCAAATCCTTAACTATCAGTATAACATAGATGAGTAATGCCTAATCAATAAGCAACAGAATTGGAAACGAAAACTGTAACTTATTACCCAGTTCCTTGCGCCGAGTGAAGTAGCAGGTTATGTTTCCAAGGGTCGAATCACTTCAAGAGATTGATGGGCAAACCATGTTCCTGAAGTAGCAACCTCAAGCGACTTGTACCCAAGTGGAGAATTAGCAGAGAGATAAATGGATGGGTTAAGTGTGTGTGAGATAGAGAAAGAGAGATAAATGGATGGGTTAAGTGTGTGTGAGAAATATGACAAATTATTCAGATAATATTATAAGCTCAATGTGCACGCAACATGATACTAATTTATGCACGCACTTGGTATGAGCATTGCAGGTGCCATCTGAAAATAAAGTAATCATTCTTGATATACGCACACACTTGCCTTGCACAAACTGAGCCTGCATGCACCTGCAATCATGCATCAAACTTGCACGCATGAAGTACATCTATATTTACTGAAGGTTAATAATTTTCCAATTTGGTAGCCATCTGCAATCATGCATCATCTCTCAGAATCATATCATGATCGGAAATTTTGCAATCTGGTAGTCTGCACATTAATATAACAAGAAACAATTTGAGGGTGGGCACATTGCTAATATGATTCACTTTTTAGTTTTACAATGCAGTTTTACCCACAAGAGGGCCTCTGGGTTTGACACTTTACTGGCCATCTGCCAATTTTTAATGATTCCTTTTAAGACTTATGAAAAAAAGATGCTGAACTATTGGCATAGAGTCAAAACCAGTCAAGAGATTATCTAATTAGCACCATGATACTACAACCAAGTGATATAATTTGGAATACCGATGAATAAGTGTTCGCTTCGTCCCAAGTGGAAATCTAAGCATCGTAGTTATCGGAATACAAATGGTGGAAATTGGTTCAGAAATCAGCGTAAACAATATATTCTTAGTACCACCATTCTATAATCAAGTATTCAAGTGTTTAATGAGATGTATCATCCATGTAGTTCTCTTACATTACGAATTTATGATACATAGTGCAACAATAGCAATAAAGGAAAAACATTACCTCATTGCATAAAGCAGTATGCTCGGTCTCCTTGGCATGTTCATATGAGTTGTCTCCTCCAACCATGATGACACCATGGCATCGCTACTTAGATCATGATAATCCAATCGAGCTGGCAAATAAAATTATAATTAGATAATGTGAGCACAAAGAGACACCTTCCAATTTTATCAACTGGCATGGTTGATAATTTTACATGGTTCTCCCATGCATCACACAGGGTTTTAAAAATGAATCAAAGAGGGAATGCATATGATTGAGATGTGCATGCTACTCAGCAAAAATATTCTGAAGGGTGGGGTGGAAAAAAATTCGTCTTCTATACTTTCCTGTTTCTTCTCAATACCAAATAAAGCTATCAAACTTCGCCTTATACTTTGAAGATTAGAATGGTTAGCAAGTCCATTGTTCAGTGATGGTGGCTGTGCAATGTGGGATTACTCCGGTGGAAATATTAGACCGTGCTAGAACTGAAGACCTAGATGACCAATCATTATTTTTCTTCACACATTGACATGTCAAGATAACTTCACAATTTTTTGAGGATACCTGAGTACAACCACTCAGATAGTTTGAATACATTAGCCTAAGGATATCCAAAACGTCAGCTATCAAAGTTTGGTCACCTTGGGATCTAGTGGGAGATGCCAATTCATGTGCTAAACTGTTGCAGGCCCTTCCCACCGAGCAGATCTGATGGGACTAAAAGTTGGACAGGGCAGCTTTGACAGGGAGGGAGGAAGCACAATGGAAGAGGAGTACAAGGGTGTAGCGACCCGACCCGAATGGATCAAGTCTCTGTGCTTAAGTGTCATCCCTGGATCGGTATGCTGACACACACAGTACTCGAGGATTTATAACAGAGGTAAATCACATGCATAAAGTAACGTAAATACTATTACCTCAATCCAAATAGCGGAAGTAACAAGGTTGTGGATTCCCATCAACACCAACGGCAAAGTTGAGTGTAGAAATCGTAACCCTAACGAATCACTTACTCGTCGTAAGATATCCTGCAACATGAAATGTTGCAGCCCGAAAACGGGTCAGCACATGGAATATGCTGGCAAATTCACACCATAGAGAAATGATGAACAAAGGCTATCACTACATGCATATATGGCTGGTGGAAAAGCTCTATGGGTATAATGTTTTTGCGAAAAGCCAATTTTTCCCTACTTCAAAGGAATAAATTTTATTTAACTATCATGGTGGCTGTTAAACATTGAGAAGGTACCTCCAACTCAATCCCAATTAAGTGTCATCATTAACCCACAAAATTAATTAAAAGTAACATGGTGATGAGATTCAAATGATAATCCAGGTACTAGATACTCAAGTTGTCCATAACCGGGGACACGGCTAACCATGATTAGTTTGTACACTCTGCAGAGGTTTGCGCACTTTTCCCCACAAGACTCGATCGCCTCCGTTTTATTTCTCGCACTGCATGGTGTTTGAGAAACGGATGACCGAGACACAGTCTTTCAGAAACAATCACTCTTTACTCTGGATGGACCGGTACACCTACTTTCCCCTACATCTGCTAGCCCACCTCTTCAAGAGATCATGTAACCTACTCAACTATGCTAGAGCCCATAATAGCTTGTGGCAGCACACGGAAGTTTCTAGCATGAATAATCTTATGATCCCTTTGAGCCTGGGTGGCGGTCCTTATACAAACAGACAACACTGGATTCTCCAGGTGCCTCAATCCACCCAGATGTGATTTTTAGTTGCCACCTTAGGTAAACCATTATTAACAATCTCACATCTGTCATGGATATCTCTCAAACCCAATCCACGTCTACGAGCATAGCATAGCAATATAATAGCAACGTGAAGTAACTCCCAAGGGTTTGATAGCAAACAGGGCAATAGGTACTACCTCATCAACTACTTCCCAATACCCACATGTTATCAATCCTACTCATGCAATGTTTGAGGGTTGAATCTAATGCATAAAAACTGGGTATGAAAGGGATATGATCAAAGTGTGAACTTGCCTGCAATGTTGATGAAGAAGATTCGCACTCAAAACTCTTGATAGATCTACTCGTCACACTCCGGTCAATCTATCGTAAGCAAGCAGTAGCAACCATACATAAGCAATCACTCAAGATCAGAAAGATCGAAGAAAACAATTCGGAAAACTTCAAAACCAAGAAAATAACTCTTGCAACATAAAACAATTTCTAAAAGCACCAAAATTATGTGAATTTGGCCTTATCAGAAAGTTTAGGTCAAGAGCTTCGATTTGCAAAAAGAATCAACTAAATCGGAGCTACGAAACTCAAGTTACGATCAAACGAAGTTTGAATTCAAATCTGGTCTAATTCAAATTTTAAAATTTCAGAAAACATGTTTGAGTTGGATTACTGGATAGAGGAGATCATAACGAGAAAGTGGGCGTTGGTTTCGTTGGATTTGGACAAACGAGTAAAAAGTTATGAGTGTTTGAAAACCAGGTGCTATTCTGTAAGAAAAACAAATTGCTACTAGGTCCCTGGCCGAAAATAACAGAAAAAGAAAAAGCTAAATAGTGAACGTTCGTTATGAAATCCTAACGAACGAAAAACGTTCGCTAAAACTACCTAAGCAGAAAACATTCGCTAAATAATAATAAAAACGAAACGGTTTATTTTTTTTAAACCGATCTGGATTGGTCCGGTCGGGGTCGGTTTTTTCGTTAAAACCGGCGGCGGATCGGATTAGGGTTTACCGCGGCGGCGGCGGCTCCGGCGAGTCGCATCTCCGGCGAGTGGCGGCGGACGGCTCCGGCGAGCGGGGCGTCGGC